>NC_056748.1:927516274-927586274 GCF_019279795.1 Protopterus annectens | reverse complement strand
TATATATATATATATAGAGCAGTTTTGTCATTATAGGTTCATGCCTTTTGTTTCATTGCCTACTGGAAAAAACGTTCAAATACATTTTAAATGCACTCTCCAAGTCTAACAAAGTGTGCCGTATTATACAAGGAATATAATTTAATAAAGTCAGGAAGGTTTATCAAAGAACACCTGTCTGTGGGGCCTATGATTTGAGAACAGCCTAAAGGTAATCTTTATCCACCACTAGCCATCAGGTGCATTCTCTTTGGAAGTGGTGTGGGTTTCAATGCTGTTTCAATGAATGAGTTTCAAGGGCAGAGAAGTTTTAATGCTTAGTCTATTTTCATTGTGAGACAATATTGGTTTGTGTAGCAGATGTCTATTAGTGTTTGTGCATTGTGCTATAAAATGTAAATATAAACCCCAAATAATCAATGTAGAAGTAAAGCAGTATGCACATTAATGTTTATGGTAAATGGGGCAAATAGCCAGGTAATGAGACATTGGAATGGCTGCAGGCAGACTCTGGTGGCCTATTTTGTTTATCTGTTCTTCAGTTTGTGTTTGAAACCTGGTATCCCACAATTCCATTGGAGTGGGTGGGGTTACATAATTATGTATGCAAATTTTGTTAATCAGCATACAGATTTGTACCTATTTTTCATGGGTGTTGTCCAGAATTTTGATGATTCCAGGTTGAGAGGTATGCCCCCCATTTAGGGGGCTGTGCTCCCACTCCTGCAAATAATCATATTCCAACTCGGAGATCGCACTATAATGGGGAAAAGGGTAATTTGCTGATCCTCACTGTACCCCAATCTGTAGTCATAACTCCGCTGACGTGTGAATGCACAGTGGCATTCGCTAAACTGCACACTTGCAATAGTGCAGGTCTGTGAAAATGGGAATCGACCAACTGTGGTTCCACAGTCCCATTTTTGTCAAACATGTACTCGTAATTTCAAAGTAAACCTGTAATATAAATAAATATATATAAATACACAGACACGTGCACACACACACACACACACACACACACACACACACACACACACACACACACACACACACACAGAGATATAGTGTGTGTGTGTGTGTGTGTGTGTGTGACATGTATACTGTTTGTAAGCTAGCAGATTTACTAGTGAAACTAACCTCACTGATCAGGCTGTATCAGAATCCTTTTTAATTTTTTAAAGTGCAATGCCTGAGTTGACTGTTAACATCTGTGTTTTGGAAAAATTCATCTTTCCATCCATTCCTTTTTAATCCCTCTCTTATTGAATTGAGAAGCATGTGGAGCAAGAGCTTGTCTTGGTAAGCAGTTGGCATAACACAAGAATCATTTCTGGATGATGTACAAATCTGTTGCAGGAAACAAGCACACTTTTACACATTGTACATGCTACCCATGTCTATGAGATAAGGAATGAAGCTAATGACTCTGGGTAAATACAGAAGGACATTGGGACAACATGCAAACTGTACACAGAAGACATTTCAGCCAGGAGCTGAACTAGCTCCAGAGTAAGTGAAATCACAGGAACACTGAAGTGTAATAGTTTAGTTTAAAACTTTACTTCATCCTGCACTTTTGCACTTTTAAAAGTAACAGCATAATTTTTTTTCATAAAGGATTTTGTATAGGACACAGGCACACTCCATGTACCTTTAGGGAACTGGGCAGTCGGAGGAAAAGTATGTATTCACCCAGAAAGCATTCCTGACTATGGCAGTCTCAGCAGCTCAACAGGTAGCACACTCGCCTTTGGTGCAGTAGTCTGTGGGTTCTATTACTACATCAGGTAGTTGAATTTTCCAGTACTGAAACTGCAGTCCATCGGATGCGATGTTAAAAAGAAGCTCCATCTACCTGAGGTTATGGTAGCTAAGGTAGATGCAAATGATCCCACAGCACTTACTGAAAAGAGTAGGGAAGTTCCCCAGCATCCTGGCCAAGTATGAATACCACATCAGGTCTCGCCTGAAAAGATTCCATTTGTTTATTGGGACTAAAAGGGTCAACAAAGTGAAAGGAAAAAAATAGAAATAAATGGTTGTACACACAACTAACATTTAGACATCTAGTTGTTTAGAGTTTGACTGTCCACTGATAAGAGGTGTGGTCACTAATGGGGTTATAGGAAAAACTGGGCTCCCACAGCATTGAGAGATTGTCATATACGAAGAAATGGGTTGTTGCTGCTTTTTAAGTGTGATTCATGACTAGGCAGGTCCTTTTGCTATAAGTAAATATATAAAGTGTATTGTTTAGTTCTTACTGCAAAGATCATAATGCAACTTTATTGTAATCCTCATTTTTCTCTTATTTATGCTGTACTGTGTTGCATAGATAGTTTTTGAAAAAAAAAAGATGGTAGTACTTTAATCAAGGTGCATTGCTGAAAGAAAAGACCTTTCAGTTTGTAAATCTCAGGAGGTTGACACACTGACAGAGCTGCCAATAAACCTTTAAAGGCTCATCTCTCTCTCATCATTTATGCTGTGTATTCTGTAGCATATTACTTTACCTATCTACTCCATTGTTTTAAGCCAGCTACAGCTGTCTAATCCGCCACTTGGGCACTTAATGACCCCGCCATCCATCTGTGTTTTTTAAAGCCTTCTGAACTGTAGTATGCGTAACGCAAATAATATTTCTTTGCAATCTACACAACTAATCCATGTTGCACAATGCTAAAGACCTCTTAACTTGGCACTCTGCCCTCAGCAAAATCAGCAGTGAAGCTTTGTACATGGTGTCCTGTAGTAGTGAATTAGGTCACCCCCTCCCTCCACTCTTTGTAATCTCTCTCAAAAGCTGACCTGGGTAATAATTCTGCCTAAAGTTAGCTGCTCTTGAGTGGTTACAGCATAACAAAACAGACCATCTTACCTGTGCTTAAACAGAAAAAAAAAGCTTTATGACCGAATAATAATTATAATCTGGTTCAGCTAACCAAGCATATTTAATTTTAGAATAATGTCTTCATTATGTTCTTGGGGTTATGAGGACTTATCAGACTAGTGTGACTGGAAGAAAGCATGAGGTCCTTTATTTGATGCATAACAAAAGAAACCAGTTTGCCAAAGTAAGATGGGCTGCAGTCCAAAAAATCTGAAATTAATATCCTGCAGTGCATTTGAGGCAGAAATGCTGAAATATGCAGATGCACTAGTAGATCGGGACAACACAACAGGACCTGACCCTGCAGAGTGAACAGCTGAGGGTAGCCATACTAACGCAATGAAATATGCAGAAAAATAAAAGTTGCACGTAGTACTTTTTGTAATGCCTCAGGCATGATGCACAAATGAACTAACTACACATTTAAGTAACAGAATACCTGCATTATGTTCCAGTTAACAGATCTGTCTTTCTTTCATGCAGTGAGCCTGACTGACTTATGTACACATTTTTCTATGCAAACGGTGGGTTCAACATTCTGGCTATGCATGTGGGACTAATGACTTTTACAGTGCTATTGAGTCTGTGTGAGTTACTGATTGACATATGAAATGAAGCATCTTCAATATTTTTATAACTTCACCCTCATACGTTCCCATCCTTAACCCCTGTAAAAGAGGGTTATTTTGCTAAGTATTAACAAATCATTGATTACTACTTAATTCATCCATTTCTGATTTATATGCAACAGACAGACAATGACCTGCCACTTTTTTGGAGCTAAAGTCTCATGTAAGCAGGTGTGGCAGCTTTTCTAGACTTGGGTAAGTGAATGTTGTTAAGATTGCTAAGTGTGAACTGTAAGCCACACATGAATGTGTGTGTCAGTGTAGCAGTTTTGTGTGAGAAAAGGTAAGGGTAGTTATTAGGAATTGTGCAATAACGGCTGACCACTATTCAGAAATGTGCAAACTGACTGGATAGCCCAACCAGCATGCCATTTTTTCTTTGGTATATCCTCAATTTACAAAGTCCAGTAACTGAAGTACCATTGAATGGCCAGAATTTTCTGTTGGGATGTGCTTAGAGGACAGAGTGAAATTATATATAAGAAAAATCAGGTACGTTCTGCAAATCTAAAGAAATAGCAATGTACCTGATTGTCCTTTTATTTCTGCACTGTTCCTCCTAAAATCTCATCAATCTCCTGTATCTTTCAGCATTCCAGACTTTCACAGAAAGTCCCGATTTTTACCTCATAGCTTTGTTCTGTTATTTTGTTCTGGGAAGCCACTGCGTATTGGTCATTAAATAAAGACAGACATTTCAGGTTTGGACTTCATATCCTTTCAAAAATGCATGGTATCACAAAATGCAAAGCTGCATGTAGCGTATCAGAAAGCACCAAGGTATGAGTCAGCAGTACTTGTAGCTAGGGTGGAGCGAACAGGGTAATCAGGTGCTGTTCAGGGCGCAGCTCACACACTTGATGGTGCAATAAAGAGTAAAGTTTTATCTTTGGGCTCCACAGCAAGCTTAGGGATATTGTTTATTTTGTTAACAGAAATTGCTCACTATGGGAACATTTATTTAAAAATACTTTTGTTTTTAAAGAGTTAGCTAAATTGCAGGGCTGGGGCAGAAAGCAGCAAGTTGGAAAGAGATAAAATGGCAGAGAAAAAAACCCTGTGAAACTCTGAACTTTGTGGTAAGTAATAGAGTGCATATAATGGGCAAACTGCTGAAGGGATCATTGGGGAAACTGTTTCTTTCTGGTGTTTGTGCATACTTGGACAGACTGCTGAAGGGGTCATCAGGACATTTAGAGAAAGGAAACAAACAAAGCAGCTACACTGCTTGATAGGCAGAAATGCAATAAAACCAAGCATAATTTTAGTGCATATTCTTGATTTTTTAAAACAAGGATATAATTAATTCCTTTCACCATGGTTTATCGAAAATGAAACCCCTGATCAGGCTGAATGAAGTTCAAGTGCTTTTTGTGGGAGGGGCAGGCTCCCCTGCATTCCCCAGTGTGGGGACAAGTCACCCACACCCTCCAAATTTATAGTACTAGCATCTTCTTGGTCATTAAAATAGTAACACATGTCTCTGTCTCTCATGAAAACAGTGGCAGGGGGCATACCTGTCAAACTCTTAGTGCAGGAAATCTGAATAAAGCCTAAAATAATGGGGACAAAGGCCCAAAAATAAGGTCAGGTTTTAAATACTGCTGTTATAATGTTTCAACTTGGAGCCTTTCTAGAATAATGGGCTTTGTATTAATGTGACGTTTCTGAAGTAAATGAAGTCTGAAACAGAAATGTATGCCATTATTAAGGAGTTCCATCCTCAATGATTTGTGAAAAGTTGTCAATGCGTTTTTTTTCTCACCCCTGTTCAAAAATTTTTTTTTTACATTTTTTTTTTTTTGCTCTTTCTGGGTTGGGGGGGCATGGGAGGTACCAAATGAATGTCTCGCCCTGGGCCGCAAGTGACCTAGCTTACTCCTCTTTGAATCAGTCATTGAATCGTGCCGTGTATGAAGTAATCTTGCTCAGAGCAATCATGTAATGCTGTTCTGTTCTGACTGTTTTACCATACTCTTGGGAATTAAAATCCTGTCATTTTATTACTTCATATAGTGGAAAGTTTAAATGTACTATAGAAGCAATTTTAACTGCTTACATTTAATACAGATCAGAATTAGCTAGTGAAAAAAAATTGCTGATTTTTTTTTTTTCTCCATGGACATGAGTCGGAGCACTGCTGTTATCGGGTTTCATTGTTTCCAGCTGAGAGTTATGATTTTATAATTTGTAAGTATTCTATGCTTTTCTTTTTTTCTGATGATGTAGATGTTCTTCATCTCACATTGCTGCAGTCCTTACACTTGGGTAGTCCGCTGTCCTCGGTCGGCCCGAATATCAAAGTATAAGGCTGACGTCGGTCAAGGCGCATTTGACTGACATCAGGACGTCAGGGTACAAATGCGCATGACCGACGTCATATCCTCAGTCTTTTTTGCCGCATGGTCCGATGCAGAAGCAGCGTTGCAAGTGCCGGTTGGCGTTCTGAAATTGTTCGATTTCGGAGTTTCAGACCGAGTCAAAGTTGGCTAAGTACCCGTTGGGAATATTTTAGTTTTTCTTGCCTCAGTGGTTTACCGGATGTCAGAAAAAGTGAATAATTGTATTTCTTGTGGGAAACAGATACATAGAGACTACCATACTTTGTGTATTCCTTGTTTAAGGCCTGAGCACGACGTTGTTGGGTGTCGCTCTTGTGCTAGATTCAATAAGCGCACTATAAAGAGAAGATTAGATTGTGCCAGGTTAGTCTGAAGCGGTGCAATTATAAAATGCCGTCGGATGCTCCGCAAGGACAAAGCAGTTAAACCTAGGCTAGAGGAACCGTCAGTACCAGACGCCGGTTCTTTAGAGGTGTCAGTGGAGCCGGTGGTTCCGCAGGTTTCTTTGGGATCCCAGGGAGAGACTTTGTTATTGCAGGATGTGGCCTCTCAGGAGGCAGGCCAGGCTGATGGGGCTTCTCAGGTTACTATACTCCCCTCCCTGCCTAGGGTGGTTAGGCCCTCTCCTTCTGTTTCCAAGGCTTCTCCCAGGGGCAGGCCAGGTTTAGCTTCAGTTGGTGTTACCCCTAGTTCTTCAGGAACTGTGCCCAAGAAGCATATGCTTAAAATGGCAGAAGATTTGATTACTTTGATTAGGGGTTCTATGCCCCCTCCTGATAAGAGACCTAGGGTGGAGCCTGAGCTAGGGAGTTTTGAGCAGGCTTCAGATGTTTCAGAGTCTTCGGCTGAAGACTTGCAGGAGTACTCTCCTTATTCTGATTCTGATGTGGATGATTCTACTCCTTCTGCTTCTCCTGAGGATTTTTCTTTTTCAGAAACTCTTCATTCCATGAAGGAGCAATTTAAGTGGGAAGGTCAGGACTTCTCTGATTCCAGGAAAAGGCTTAGGGAATTTTTGTTTTTACCCCAGCATAGGCCTTTGGCTATACCTCCTGTTTTGGATGTAGTGGAAGATGTTTTTACAGAGGCTTCTCTTAATCCTGATTCTTTGCCTCCTGCTCCTGTTAAACCGGATAGGTATTACAGGGTGCCTGAAGCTCATAAGTATCTTTTTAAGAGTCCTAGGGCAGACCCAGAAACTGTTAGCCAGGGGCCTAAAGGTGTTAAGGCTTCTGTTGTAAAGAATCCGGTTCCGGCTGATAAAGAGGCCAGGGCCTTGGATAGATGGGGAAAGAAAGTTTATACTTCTTCCACTCTTGCTATGAGGGCTTTGAATTGCCAGTTTCACATGTTGAAATACCAAAACTATCTCCTTTCACAATTGAAGTCTAAGGGTGATGCTCTGGCAGAAGGTATTGATTGTAAAGAGTTGCAAGATTTAGTACATGTTTCTGAACAGGTGGGTAAGCATTCTTTGCAATGTGGTTTTGATGCTGTACAGGCCTCGTCTAGGGTGGCTGCCACTGGGTCAGTTCTTCGCAGGCACGCCTGGCTGAGGGATCAAAATTTATCTGACCATGTTAAAACAAGGATTTTAGATGCTCCTTTACAATCTGACGTGTTGTTTGGTTCTCCTGTTGAGGCAGTTTTAAAGAAAATGGAAGACAAGGCTAAGTCTATGCAGACTGTTAAAGATTTTTTGCAGGTCCAGCCTCCAAAGTTTAGTAGAAATTGGCCTACTAAGCGGTGGACGTATCCTTCTTATGATTCCCAGTCTAGGGGTAGATCTAGACGTGGTAGGGGCAGAGCTCAGGGCTCTTTCAGGCCTAGAACAGGGAGTTCTCCTGCACAGTCTTGGGGTGAGGGCAGGGGTCAGTCCTTTCGTAAACAGACCCAATGGCCTACCTTTTCAGCTGCCAGAGCCTTCTCGTCTGGCAGCACCTTTGGGAGGAAGGTTGGCACTTTTCAAAGAAAATTGGAGTTTAATTACCCAAGACAGATGGGTATTGGATATCATGCACCACGGTTACAGGTTTTATTTCCATACCTTGCCTCCTTTCAAAGGCATGCCAGACGTTCCTCCTCAACAAAGAATAGAGGCTCACAAGCAAGTTTCTCTGTTACTCCAAATAGGGGCCATACAGCCGGTCCCTATGCCAGAAGTGGGCCTAGGATTTTATTCTCGCCTGTTCCTAGTACCAAAGAAGGGTAACACGTGGAGACCAATTTTGGATTTATCTATCCTCAACACTTATCTGGACATTCCCAAGTTCAAAATGTTGACGTTACAGCAGCTTTTACCTCTGCTGGGCAAAGATCATTGGATGGTAACTTTGGATCTCAAGGAGGCTTACCTTCATGTTCCTATCAGACTAAGTTGCAGGAAGTATCTGCGTTCGAGCTTGGACTTCTCACTATCAGTTCTCTGCATTGCCCTTTGGCTTATCTACTGCTCCCAGAGTGTTCACGAAAGTTCTGGCTCCAGTGATAGCTTTCTTCAGGCTAAAAGGAATACAGATCTATCCTTATTTGGACGACTGCCTGATTCTGGCTCAAGGAAGGAAGAGCTTCTTCATCATTTGGAATATGTGATAGCAGTGCTAAGATGCCTGGGGTATTCTGTGAACGAAATAAAGTCCAGTCTAGTACCCTCTCAGGACATGTGCTTTCTGGGTGTGAGACTGAATACAGCATCCCAGATGGCCTTTTTAACCCCGGACAAACAAAAGAGTCTTTCCCTTTACTTCCATCAACTATCTCATCAGTCCGGGCTGACTGCAAGGACAGTCCTTCAAGCCTTAGGGTTCATGGCATCTTGTATTGTGGTGCTTCCCAATGCCAAACTGCATATGAGGAAGCTGCAATGGTATCTCAAAAATGTATGGACACAGCACTGCCAGGATCTGGACACTGTCATTCAAATAATACCTTGCATTCAAAAGGAATTTTGTGGTGGGCTCAGGAATGTCACCTAAACAAGGGACTCTCTGTGACCCGGCCAGAGGCGAGTCAGATTTTAACGACAGATGCCTCAGACAAAGCTTGGGGAGCTCATCTAAATGGAAAGTGGATACAAGACAAGTGGCCTGCCAGACTACAACATCTACATATCAACCTGAAGGAGATGTTAGCAGTCCAGTTTGCATTAATAGCTTTCAAGGATTTACTTCTTCCAGGGCAGGTGTTGATTCTAACAGACAACACAACTGTCATGTGGTACATCAACAAGCAAGGGGCATTCTTATCCTCTATGCAGGCAAGCAATGATTTTGTGGGAGACTGCTCTCAGTTTACAGCTCAATCTTCAGGCAAGGTTTCTGCCAGGAGCACAGAACTCCTTAGCAGATGTGTTGAGCAGAATTATGGATCCCCACGAGTGGAAATTGGATCCTCATGTATTTCAGAAATTGACAGTGTCATGGGGAACTCCAGACATAGATCTGTTCGCTTCTCCACTAAACCATCAGCTGCCAAAGTTTTGCACAAAAGGTTTCATCCCACAGCTTGGAGAGTGGATGCTCTTTCTTTCAATTGGAGCAATCTTCATGTGTATGCCTTTCCTCCTCTGCCTCTCCTCCCAAAGGTACTTCTAAAGGTCAGACAGGACAAGCCAAGGATGATTTTAATAGCTCCAGATTGGCCTCGACAGCACTGGTGCGCATTACTGACAAGTCTGGCGGAAGCCTCCATGGCCTTTGCCTTCGATTCCACACCTGTTGTCACAGGAGGACAGCCATTTGCTCAATGTCAAGCTTCACTCTCTGCACCTAACAGCCTGGCATATTCTGTTTTGAACCATAGTGGGCCTCCACTTCCTCAGCAAGTTTTGAATGTTATTTTGGAAGCTAGAAGGCCTAGTACAAGGAAAGTGTAGATAAATGGAAGAGATTTTTATTTTGGAGTGCAGCAAAGATTTTGATGTTTCTGAGCCTAATTTGAGTGTGGCTCTTCAATATCTTACTGAGTTACAGGACAAAGGTTTGTCTTTCTCTTCTATTAAGGTTCATGCTGCAGCAATTTCGCTCACTATGATTGTGACCCACCATTGTTTTCTCATCCTTTGTTCAAGCAATTTCTTAGAGGGGCAAAGAATATAAGACCCCCGAAGAGCTCCTACTCCTGCTTGGGATCTCAATTTTGTGTTGGAGAAACTCACTCTACAACCTTTTGAGCCTGCAGCTACTTCTGAGTTGAAATATTTATCATGGAAGACTGCTTTTTGTTGGCCATTACCTCTGCAAGAAGGGTTTCTGAATTGCAGGCCCTTATGGCGGTTGAGCCTTTCTTAATTTTCCATAAGGATAGGGTATCTTACTAATCCTTCCTTTATGCCTAAAGTGGTTTCTAGTGTGGCTTTAAACCAAACTATTCATTTGCCTACTTTTTATGCAAATCCCCAAAATAAAGGGGAAAAGATTTTGCACACGTTAGATGTACACAGGCAGTTGCGATATTATTTGGACAGAACTAAAGGGTTCAGGCAGTCTTAGCAGTTATTTGTTTCTTTTGCTTTGAGTTCTCAGGGCAAGCCTGTGTCAAAACAAACTATTTCTAAGTGGATTGGGTTTTGCATTGCTTTCTGTTATTCCCATCATGGCAAGGAGATTCCAGCTGGGATTAGGCCTCATTCCACAGAGCTACTGCCACTTCGACAGCTTTTTTGAGGGGGGTGGCAACCAAGGATATTTTGGAGGCAGCTACTTGGAGTTCAGTGCATACTTTCTCTAGGCATTATCACCTGCCACTTTACTCTAAATCCAGGGCTGGTTTTGCCACTGCTGTTTTGCAGGGCATTTTGGCAGCCCTGCTTCCTTATAGTTTGGCCATCCTCCCATACCTCTGCTTTGGGATTCTACCCAAGTGTAAGGACTGCAGCAATGTGAGATGAAGAACATAGTACAGTTTTGTACCTACCATAAATGTAGATGTTCGAAGATCCACATTGCTGCAGTCCAATTTACCCTCCTGCCTTCCCCTTTGTAGTTAGAGGTGGTTGTGTGGGTTGAGTTATAAATATTGTGTATATAGTGTATATTTTGTACATATAATTAGGGCAAGGGTGCTTGGTTGTTTGTTTGCTGTCTTTTGGTTTTGACCTTTATTTTTAGGGTCTTCTGACATCTGGGGCAAGAAAAGACTGAGGATATGACGTCGGTCATGCGCATTTGTACCCTGACGTCCTGATGTCAGTCAAATGCGCCTTGACGATATTCGGGCCGACCGAGGACAGCGGACTACCCAAGTGTAAGGACTGCAGCAATGTGGATCTTCGAACATCTACATTTATGGTAGGTACAAAACTGTACTTTTTTTTTTTTTACTTAAAAGTTTATTTATTCTTTAGTCTCTGTTGTCATAATGTTATGCGTAATTTAATTATTTTTGCTAGCTATTGTTAATTTTTTGGAGCTTTTCTTCTTGGACCACCACTGAAAAGTCATCTTTTAAGATCCACTCAAATTTCGTGATAAATAAACAAGTGCGGGGGCACACCACCTCATTATGCTGTTTGGCCTTGCCATATTATGGGGCGCAAAAGGAATTGAAAGAAAAGCAAGAACAGATTATAAAAATAATACCAGCCCCCTACAGTAAAACATTTGAGGTCATGAGTGTTGCATCTTTATTAGCTACAGATGTTTTTTTCTTACCCAATAGTACATTGATTTGCTACTGAAAGTGAAGTGGTTGGGATTACTCATTCCAGGCGAGAAAGGGGGAGCCACTATTTCAGGTAGAAGACTGTTAAATATCTTGGGGCGAGTTTTAATCTCAATGGACATGAAGACTGAACAGTGGAACTGCAGAAACTGTACAGGACTGTAGTGGTGATGTAGGAGCGGAGTCGTAGGGCAAATTTGTTAGTTTGCTTATTCCCCATCCTTACCAGTGATTATGAGCTTTGGGTAGTGATCGAAAGTACAAGTCACAGAAATGAAATGCCTTTACAGCATAGCTTGTCTTACTTGTTTTGGCGTAAAGAGCATAGCAATTCAGGAGGTACCCTGAGTAAAGCCACAGCTCCTGTATGCTGCATGAATTACTTGTAGTGGTTTACATACATTGTGAGGATGCTTTTGGTTGCCTCCCTCAGGAGATGTAGCAAGTACATCTCATTGGGAAGACACCTTGCTAAAGGGATTCAGATGAGACGTATGAGATCTCATCTGCTTGAGTTGTTGGTGTCAGAAAGAGTAGGGGTTCTTGATAGGTATGTATGTATGTATGTATACAAGGTGTGTGTGTGTGTGTGTGTGTGTGTGTGTGTGTGTGTGTGTGTGTGTGTATATGTATGTATGTATGTGTATGTGTATATATATATATATATATATATATATATATATATATATATATATATATATATATATATATATATATATGTATATATATATATATATATATATAGTGTGTATGTATATATTTACTCATTTACGTGCTTATACTATTTTGATTCATCTTCATACTTTAGCCATCAAAACTTGCCATTTTTATGTCTAACCCCACTCCTTTTTCTATAACCCTAATCTAATCTTTTAGTACAAGTGCAATACCCATTTTCCATTAAGTATAATTTCATTAATTCTTTCATTCCATATAACCCAAATTACTTGGAAAACTTTATCTAAACCTGTCTTCAGGTTCTTACTTTTTCATAATATCCATATTCAGTCATGTCCATCTTTATATCTTCATATTTTTTAACACTTTCCAAAAAATTGTATACATAATTTATTCCACAATTTTTTGACTCTGACATTAAAAACAAAAAAGTGTTCTTTTTCTTCTTCTCGACCAGTGTAAATCTATATTTTTCATTTTCAGTTTTATAAAGCATATTTGCTTTAACAGGTATTTTTTTATTTCCAACCTCCACAAAAAATCTTGATATTCAACATTGTGTTTACGACACATATTTCTTTTAATTTCTTTAATCTTTGCTTCTGAAACTTTTTCCCACAGATTTATACTATAATATGTCTATTATACCATGCTTTCTGTTTTCTTCAACTTCATCAGTTTTTATTTTCCACATTCTTTTGATAGTTCTCTATTTCTTCATTTAAATATTCCTTTCTTCTTTTATTTCTTATCTTTTCTCAAAAACTCCTTGTCACTAATTTCTCATTCTTTTCATTTAATCATTTCATTATCTTATAAATTTAATGATACAGCATACACTATTGGATTTATCATACATATTCTCCATTTCCCTATCCATAGAGAAGACCCCACTTTTAACAGGATTTAGTTGTGATCTCCCATTCAAAAGAAAACATTTTTTCTAATAACAGCTTTTCCTGTCCTCTAGGAATCATGAGGACACTAGACATGTGTATGCTATCTTTCCCAATAACACTGAATTTATGAGACACTTCTTTCTTGTACATTAATCTATACGTTTTCCATAATATACAGATGTCCTTTATTTCTGTTGTTAGATCCCAGCCTTTCTTATGATCTTCTTTATCAAAATATATCCCTAAAACACATATATTTTCTTCATAGAAAGTCAAATGTCTGTTATTGTATCACCCAGTCCTTACTTTTTCTTTATTAAGCACCTTACCTCTTTCACTTAAACTTTCAGCTAAATAAATAAATAAATAACTTTTCTCATCTACTCTTTATTTTTAGCTGTTCTAATAATGTCATCTACATAAGACATCATAACTGGAATTTCAACTTCTGTTTGAATTTTATAACTTGCATTCTTCATTTGTTGATTTACCTCTGTAACTACTAGGTTCTTAACCAAAGCAAATAAAATACTGCTCATATGACACCCTTGCATTATACCATTATTCATATCTATTTCTTTACTTGTCCATCTGTTGATTAAAACCCTTATTTTGTTTTTCTCATAAGCTGTTCTACACATTTGCTTAATCTTATTATTTACATGTCCATTATTTTCCACAAAATCTTAAGCTGTATAGAATCAAATGCATTATTAATGTCACCAACCATAAGTTTTGTATCTTCCTTCTTTCTGTTTATATCTCACTGTAATACTTCTTTATCTCTTTCCTCTTATACCATATACATTTTCCTCCATAACATATTGCATCTTACTTTTGAATCTCTTCTGTATTATTTTCATAAATACTTTGTCATCATTATTATTTAAAACGATTTGTTTCCAATTTTTTATATTTTCTCTCTCTCTCCTTTTCCAAATAAATGTTAATATTCCACTGTATGTCCATATATTTCAATCCAACAGTCAACCATTCATTAAATATACATATTAAAACAATTTTCTTGCATCCAATTTTTATACATTTCAAAATCAACACCATCTGGACCTGATACTGATTTTACATTTTACTGTTTAAATACATTTTAATTCATGTAAGATAATATCTTTACAAAGTTTTCTTTTATTTTGCTCGGAAAAAAATAACTTCCTATCCCTTTGTCTCTTTTTTTACTAAACATTTCTTCTATGTAACTTAGGACAATTTCCATAATTTCTTCCCATCTTTTCTTTTTATTATCTTCTTTGTGTTTCATTTTTCTCATTATACTACTATCCACTTTTACCATTTTACTGAAATAATGGGAAACTTCTTTGTAGAAAATGTTTTTATATGTAAGGTACATTAGGTCTCTCATAATTATTTCACTAAATCTCATTTTCTTTCTTATAAAAATCTCTTATTTTCTAAATTGTATATCACTTCTTTGTGCATTTTAGCATATTCGTGTTTTTATTTTTTCTTTCTCTATTTTTCTGCAGTAGATAAATATTTTTATATTTTCCAATCCACCATTCTGACCAATTCACGTAAATATTCTCATGTTAATATGATCTTTCCATAATCGGTTAATATCTTTTTTTCATTTCATTATTTTCCATTTATTCTTTTTATATCTTTTCCTATCTTTTTATATACTCTTCATTACAATATATTTTTATCCATATTGCCAAATTATCTGAAAATCTATTATAAGTTTTTTCTTCCATTATGCATATTCCTTCTGATACCAAAAATAGTCTGTTTCAGTTTTTAAAGTATCTCTCCTATAAGTCCCATACTTTTTTTGTTCCATGTAACTAATTTTCCTGCATCTGTTTTGCAGCTTTTCTTCTTTTCTTTTTATTACCAGAGTCGCAAGTAAAATCTCCTGTAATTATGTCCATGTTAACACAAGCATAATCCAATATTTTCTGAATTAAATTCTCTCTCTGTTTCCAAGTTACATATGCTGATATGCTGTTCTTCCCATTTTTATTAGTTTTAACATCCAAAAGTTTAATTACCTTTCTACTTAAAATTGCTATTCCTAACACTTGCCAGTCTCTGTGTTCTATATTCTTTCCCCATCCTATTTATCGTTTTTGTAGTCTTTGTATCCACATCACACTTGTTGCACCATTCTAAAATTGCTATCCTTTTAATATTATGTTCATACTATTAATCGTTACAGAATCCTTTAAATTATTCCTTTTTCTGTTTCTTACTTTAGGAGATATCATCCTATACTAATCCTTTATAAGAAAGGCTTCATCAATTCTTTTTATATTAGTAGCTTTAAATTAACTCTTCTACCAATATAAGTCTTTCTTCCTCTTACCCTTTTCCACTGATTTCTGTTTAATTCCTCTCCTTTATTATCTTTTTCAGCATCTCCTTTCTTTCCGTTTCACCCTTTTCTGTCGCCACTTCAGTGCCTTCTTTTTCTCTTTGCCCTGATTTACATGCATCCATAAATGCCCCTTTCTACATTTTGTAACATTCAAGTTCACTTTTTTTTTGCAACTTGTTTTACCACATACAAGACAAAATGTTGTATAACAATAATTTATTAATTAAATGTCATTCCTTCCTTTCCAGAAAAATAACAAGTCCTTGGCTGCCCCTAATATTTCACAATACCCCTGTTACTAGCAACATTTATAACACTTGGAGTATGTGCAATTTTATCCATTTTCATTTTTTAAAAATAATATTACAGTCCCATGCATTACTTCATAAACCCCCGTTGTCATAAACTTTTGATAGGTTCTGCATGCATTTTTAAATGTTCTTTTAAGTCTCTCTCTACTTCCATTTGGAATTGTATGTGTACTTTCTTTTTAGTCTCAAAAATATGCCCTTTTTATATATTCATTCTAGGGTTACCTTTCTGTCGTTTTCATATTCACACAAGAATCTTCCTATGGCTTGCATGGTCTTAAAAAAAATGATCCCAAAATGTCTCTTTGTTAATTAGAATAAATGCTCTTGCCTCTCGAACCTTTTTTCCCAGTGGCAATATAACATTGTCCCGTACCTCATGTCTGTTCACTTCCTTTTCCTTTTTACTCTGTATGTTAGCTACAAACTTTCGTTTCACTCGCTATCTTCTCTCTTCCTCTCTCTCCTTCTTTCTGATGTAATTGCTGCTGCTGCTATCTCTGCATACGTCCTCTTTCCACTGTTTCCCTCCAATCTTTCCTTTCCATCCCCTTTATCTTCTCCATTATTTTACCCCAGGATGTCTCATTCTTCTGTTCATTCTGATTTATTAAGTCTTGCAATAAATCATCTAGTACCCCTTCCGAATGGAGGGTTGTAACCACACACTCTTCTATTGCTGCTTCATTGCTTTGCTGAAACGGCGCCTTCTGAAATGCATCCTACATAGCACCAAACTCTTATCTTTGAGATGGCGTTCGCCTCTGCTCTCTGCTTCTGTTCTATCTTCTGCACCATTCCCCCATCTGCCTCTGCAGTAGGATTGGGATGTGCACATGTATTCACATGTCAACAGCAATGCAAATACAGATCACAAGTAGGGTTTTTATTGATAAATGCATTCCATATTATTTACAACTCAATCTCCACACATTATAAACTTAATTTAAGCATTTCCCCCACTCTTTTTTTTTTTTCCCCCACAACCAAAACGTTATTTTCTCCAGAATCTGTCTAAATCCATTTTCCACTGTTTTTTTTTTTTTTTTTTTTTTTAGTCTCTCATTCCATATAGTCCATGAAACATAAAATATTGCTCTGTCAATTTTTTTCACTTCATCCTGTTTTTGTCCATAATAACCAAATTCTATTATGCCCCTATTTATTTCATCCTATTTTAACATAGTTTTCACCTTATTATGTTTGCATATTTCTTTCCACAAATTATTAACTCTTTCACATTTCAAAAGCACATGCTCAGTAATCTCAAATTCTCCACATTCTCCACATTTGTTAATATTCTATCTTGCTTTTTTTGTATGGCATATTTACCTTAACCGGAAATTTTCTAATAGAAAATCTCCTCCATAAAAAATCATTAAATTCTTTAATTTTTTTTTTTTTATATTCCACCCTTGCTTCCACTTTTCTGTTTAAAGAACATCTTAAACAACATCTTAAAACTCACTGGCTTTGTCCATGTTCTAACCCTGACTGATATCTCATTCCCCTTCTTGCTCTCTCTACTTCTCTACTCTACTATTCTATGCCGCCTGTTCGGTAATTTACAATTTCCTTCATATTACGAAAAAAAAAAAATGTTTTTCTCTGTATTTCACCTTGGCTCAAACGTACTAAATGACTCGGTACAATTTTGTTCTGACTAATGTAGTCAATGTACTGTAATTCACTTGACTATTACTATATATTGTATTCTTTGTCACTGCTGATGCTTGGAGCTTTTCTCCCCGGGCCTCTACTGAAAATGGATATATATCCTGTTAGACTAGCCCGGTCAACAAATGTAAAATAAATAATACATATTTATTGCATCTCATTATTATGGCTGTTTTTCGTATCTATTTCTAAATCTTTCTGTAGATCAGTACAATAAAATACTTTCATAATACTTAAGTACCATTCCTTTCTATTTTTCTAACATATATTCGTTTTCGTTTTCCCTAACACAGTTTTGTCTTGATATTCTTTTATTTCTTCATTCACAATGCTTTTACTTCTTTTAACTCCCATTCCTTCCCACAGTTTTTTATATTTATAATATAGTTTTTCTATCAAGTTTTTATTTTCCTTCATAATTCCTTTTAATACCTTTATATACTATTGGATTTATTAAACCCAAACCTACTTGATCTTCTTTCATATATAGAATCCCTGTCTTGACTAACTTCAGTCTAGAGCCTCTTTATAATCATCATGAATTCCTTTTCATACTTAAATTGTATAGATATTAGCAACATAAGCAATTTTCCCATTGTCATGGTGTTCAAGTGTCCTTTTTTTTTCTGTATGAAAACCTATATGATTTTATGGCTATTTTTGATTCCTGCAGGCCCCTAGAGAGGCTGGTCATACACCCATTTGTGTGCATGCCAAACTATAACCAACAACTCCTTCACTCTGTACCTACTATCTTGCTTTTTTTTGTATGGCATATTTACCTTAACCGGAAATTTGAACCCATGCTTCTATGTTCTGACCATCTTTGACACACTTCTCTTGGATGGGGACATCCGCCCCAACCCAGGACCTCCCACCCCTTGCTTGCACAATACCTCGACACTAGCCTCCCCCCACTCATCCCTTCCTCACAACACCCCACCCACCTAAATCTCTAAAACTCTTCTCACTAAATATTCAAAGCATTGTAAATAAAATCACAGAACTGCACTGTTTGATTTCTAATGCATCTCACCACATCCTAACTCTGTAGGAAACCTGGCTTAAACCACACATCCTCAACTCTGAAATCTTACCTCCAGGCTACAGTATCTTTTGCTCAGAACCAATATGCGTGGAGGCATGGTGGCTATATCATCTACTCTGAGCTACTGAACCTGTCCCCTCTCTCCATCTCTCTTCCATCTTTTCTCAGCTGCAAAAATCCTTATTAACTGCCACCTAAACTCACACAAAAAATTAGCCATAGTCTCTTTATATATTCCCCTCGGTAATAATAATCCAGCCCTAGAGAACTTTCTCTCCTGGCTCACTCAGCATGTCCCATATAAAACTACTTGGAAACGTTAACATAGACTGGTCTAAACTGTCCCACTTCGCTACCGGTCGTCTCAACCTCAGTGGATTTCAGAAACACATTTCTGCCCTCACTAGAACTAACAAACTCCCCTTCTGGACCTATCCTTGACTGGATTCTTACCTCTGCTCCCAACCATTACCATAACCCTGTCTTACTTCCAAACTCTAAGTGATTACTCCACAACCTTTATTCATAGATTCACCCGACATTTTCCCAACAACCATACTTGGAGTATGTCAGAAACTCATCCACTTTGATCCAGACACTTTTAACTCTAAGCTATCTGGCATCAATTGGTCCTTCCTATACCAGCTCCCTCTCAAGGAGGCTGTAAAGTCCTTCATTAAGGTTTTCCTTGACACTCTTGATTTTATTGCCCCTTCTAGAAAAATCAGAACTAAATCCAACTATGACCCCTTGCTTACAAAACAAACCCGGTTAATCATGCACAAAAGAGAACACCTGAAAATCCTGGGTTAAAAATAAATCCACTCCCTTACTCCAGACCTATGCAGAGCTCAGAAACCAGACCAAACTACTAGTCAGCAAAGATAAGAGAGCTTATTTTTCCTCTAACCTACACAGCCCTCATAAAAATCCCCCAAAATTCTGGACCTCTATCAACAAGCTGCTCTACCCAGGTAAACTGTCTACTCCCAACCCCTTTCCGCACAAAACTGCCACTGAAACTCTCCTCGACAACTGTTTTATAGATATCCAAAAGCTCACACAAAATTGGACATCTCACCAAAACCCTCTATCACCTATTAACAAAACTCTTCCCAATACATTTTCTTTCTAACCAGTCCCAATTATCACTATTAAATCTCTTCTAAATAAACTTAAGCCTTGCCCCCTCCTCTGCCAACAACCCTCCCACTTCCTAAAAATAGCTGCACAATCCATCGCCTACCCTGTCATTATACTTATTAATTGTTCCATTTCTGAGGCCCTTATCCCAGATATCTGAAAATCCTTTTTATACCGTCCCTCTTCACAAAGGTGGCAACTCTACTGATCCCTCTTTAGACCCATTGCTATCTTGTCCCCACTTTCTAAAATTTTAGAAAAGTGCATCCATGCTCAGTTAAACAACAATTTCCTTACTCCTACCCAGCATGGCTTTAGACCCCACCATAGCACAGCCAGTGCTTTACTCTCCTTTACTCAATAGCTGAAGCCCGTGACAATAACTTGCTCATCTCCTGTCTATTCCTCGATCTTTCAAAGGCCTTTAATACTGGCTCTCATTCTAAACTCCTTACTGTCTCTCATTCTAAACTCCTTACTAAACTTTTTGATCTACAGCTCTCTCCACCTCTGCCATCAACTGGTTCTCTAGCTACCTCTCCCACAGGCAGCAATATTTCCACTGGCAAACTGTCCTCTCTCTCTGCATTCCTCTCTGTAAATACTAGAGTTCCCCAAGGATCGATTCTAGGCCCCCTTCTGTTCAACATATTCACTAACGAGCTTCAGTTTGCTACTAACTTCTCTACACTTCTACAATATGCCTTCGACTCCCACCCTTATCACCTCTGCCCACAACATCCCTGAAGTTTTAGCTGTCGCTCATCAAACCTTCACCTCTGTTGAAACCTGGCTCTCTGATAACCAATTAATACTAAATCCAAAAAAAAAAAAAATCTAAACTTCTTCTCTTTTTAAACACTTGAAATACAAAACCAAACCAAATTAAATGAAAAAAAAGAAGGCACGAAGGAATAATCCAAGCTGGGATAAATTTATTTAGCACGTTCGTCAACTGTTAGTAATGACTTCAGAATACACTTGTACAATGACCACATTCTATATATAATATCCTGTCTCATTGACATGAACATTCCTACCAATTAAACAATTAAAACCACCACTATTAAAGCAACAACACACAATCCAAGTAATACTGGTTTTGAACATATAAAATGTTGTAGAGACATGGCATTATTACATTAAAAATATCAGTCACCTAAACAACTTTAAAATCTATAAATACATATACTGAAAATCTGATTTTAATTTTAGATAACTAATAAGGGATGCAACTTTTTTCAACCCTGGAGGGCTGGTAGCATTAAGCCTGAGCTGCCACATTTAATTCCTTGTATTCAAGGAACAAGTCATTTGGTCCACCTCTTTTATTATTTTCAACATGTTCTAATACAGTAAATTTTAAAACTGTGATCTGAAAACTTGCTAAGGTGTTTGGCAAGGGCATTGTCTGCATTTCCCTTGCCTATGTCATACACATGTTGATAATTCCATGTCCTAAAGGCATTCTTAGTCTTGCCTATATAATACCTTTGACATACCTGACACAGAGCAATATAGACAACTTGTTTCATTCCACAATTACATCTATGATGGAGTCTCGCATTACCATATTGTGGGACCTTAACAGTGTTACCTTCTAGGATATACTTGGAGAGAGCAAAATAAAGGTCAAATGAGAATGCGGACATTGTCCAAGTTGTATCCCTTACTAGTTATCTAAAATTAAAATCCGATTTTCATGTTTAAGTATATGTATTTATAGATTTTAAAGTTGTTTAGGTGACTCTGATATTTTTTAATGTAATAATGCCATGTCTGTACAACATTTTATACGTTCAGAACAAGTATTACTTGGATTTGTGTTGTTGCTATAATAGTGGTGGTTTTAATTGTTTGTTTAATTGGTAGGAATGTTAATGTCAGTAAGACAGGATATCCTATATAGAATGTGGTCATTGTATAAGTGTATTCTGAAGAAGTCATTACTAACAGGAGACGAAAACTCTAAATAAATTTATCCCAGCTTGGATTATTCCAACATGCCTTCTTTTTTCTTTTCTTCTCTTCTTACCTAAAGCACTCACCCAGCACAAACCCTCTTTCTCTTACCTAAAGCATTCACCCAGCACAAACGCTCTTTCTATATCACCTCTCTTAATAACACCATCATCAAACCCAAACCCCATACCAAACTGCTTGGAGAAATCCTTGATGAGGAACTAAAATTCGATACTCTCATCCAACAATGTTTAGAAAAAGACCCACTGGAAACTACCAGAAATTTCTGTCACCTTCATCCAAACCTTCCCTTGCTCAGTCCCTTCTTCTACCCTTCCCCTGTCTGTACTAATGTTCAAACTTTACTTATCACTAAACTAGAGTCAACTTCTCAAAAAATAACCAGGTTTGCCTCTAATCTCCCCTAGAAATCCCACCACTGTCTCGCCCTTCAATCACTCCAATGGCCAGAATTCCCTAAATAACTACTTCAACCCCAACTTCACAGTACACACTCTATTCTGAATGACCCCTGTTCCTGCCCTTCCATTTCCAACCTAGTTTCCTACTACAACCCCCATCGTGCCCTTCCATTTCCAACCAAGTTTCCTACTACAACCCCCATCGTCCTAGTCGTACGTCCAGCAAACACCACCTTGGCATATAGAAACCCAATAAAAATATAGGAAAGTCCCTTTACAAATACTCTGTTGCACATGATTGGAACTTCCTCCCTCAAAAGATAAGCATCCATCCGAAACACCTGTGTAAAAAAGAATTTAAAAGTTTTCTTCAGAGTACATGGTTCTGCCTTTGTCTAACCCCAGCTTCTTCTCCTCTCTCTTTTTTAACTTATTTTCCCTTTTCTCCTCTTTACTTCCTTGTACTTGCCTTGTATACCTTTTTACCTCCCTCTCCCCTCATTTCCATAGAATATATATTCTATTATTCCTTTATTTAAAATAATGGACTTGTATGTAGTTGTGTGATATTCTGTAGACTTGTCAATTGTTATTTAACCTACTGTGTCCAGATAATCTCTAATTGATGATTTTCTTACTTTGTTTCATGGTGGTTTTCATTTTTTACTGTTTTTATTTTTGATGTGATTTGGTTTAATTGTAAAAATATGTAATACTTTTGGAGCAGTTTCTCCTCTGGTCTCCAATGAATACAGGTCCCTGGCTCAGTTGGACTAACCCGGTTAACAAATGCCAATAAATAAGTATATAATTCCAAAAATTAACCATATATTTTATTTCTTTGAATATATTATACCATTGTTGTTGCCTGTATTTATTCCTCTCCAGTATTATTCCTAATTAATCTGTATATTTTTCATTGAACTCAGTACCTCCTATCATACCTTGAAAACAAAATCCTTTACTTAAACCAATTTGTTTTTTAATTTTATACTTAAAAATTTTCATTTACTTCCATCCATGTTTTATTTGTAACAACGATTACAATATCATTGACATAATTATACATTATTGGCAATTGTACTTTCTTCATCATTTTGTATTATCAATTTCCCCACTGTTACATTCATCACTAATGAGAAAGTTACACTACTAGCTGGATAGCCCTGCTTTATTCCACATTCTATTTTTATTTCTTTTCCAACCCACTCATTTACATTTAGTTTCACAGAGTTCCTTTCATAAGCAGATTTCCCCATAATGATTTATATTAAAAATTATCGTAGGCTTTACTTATATCTCCAATCGTAACCTTCACTTGTACATTTTTATTTAAGATATCAGTTATTTCTCGTATCCATAACTCTCTACTTCCTTTATCTTTTCTTCCAAATACATTTTGGTCATATATTGTAATAATGTGTTGTAACCTTTTTGTTATTATTCTCATAAACTTTATAATCCACATTATTGAACATTTTAGGTCTCCAATGTTTTATCCCCTCTTGTTTTCCTTTTTTAAATATAAATTTTATAATTTCTGTACACATCTTTCTCTTTAACTCCAGTTTCTAACCATTCATTCATAACTTCTATAAAAATATTTTTTGCCACTCTTTTATTTCTTTATATATACCATATTCACTTCACTTCTCTCCTCTCCTGTCCTGTTGCAGAATTCAAGTTAATATCTTTTAGAACTTCATTTAATTCTTTCATGGCTATTTTTTTTCTCAATATGCATTATCTGTTTAATTTTTCTCCTTTATAAATTTGTTTTATGTTATCTCCTCTTTTAACAAATAATTCCAATACATATTCTTTAATTATTTCATAAATTCCATATTGCTGTCTTATTAGCTTACTGTCCTTATTCTTCAATTATTTTCTTTTTCTTTTATTGTTTTACTGAAATATAGTGCTCTCTTTTTTTCCTTGCAAACAATATTTTTGTTTATTAACAAATTAATTTTAATTTGATTCCCTTTTATGAAAAGAGAAATATGTAGCGTTTTTCTTCTCTTAAGTCTCCAAATATTTCTTGACTTAATATATATTTCTCCATTTCTTCCTTTATATTCTAAAATCACCTTTTATATTTCTTTTTAAAATTAAGCCACCAAACAGTTCAATTCTCATAAAACACTCTCTTTTTTTTCCATAATTCCATAAATTTTTCTCTTCTAAATATAATTATTTCATTAATTCTCTTTATTCATTTTCCTGTTCTTATATATTCTTCATTCTCCTGTACTTTAACCCATATAGCCACATGATCCGAAAATCCAGCATACTTGATTCTTTTTTAACTTTTAAACTATCAGATATTAAAAAAATAATCAATTTTGTTCTAATTTCATTCCTTATGCAAATCCAGTGATTATTCTCCCATACATTTGACTTTCCACTTTATTTCTTTAACCATTTTAATATCACAATTGCTCACCCACAACTATAATGTCCATATTTACACAAACCGATTCAAGAATATTTTAAACACAATTTCTCTTTTTGTTGTTGCATATGCATATAAAGCTATAATTCTGTGTACATATTTTTCCATCCTGCATCTATTATTGTAATTCTTCCCAATTTTATTTGTTTTATTTTACATTTGTTGACCAGGTTTGTCCAACTAAACTGAAGAGCCCCTTTTCAGCAGAGGCCCGGGGAGAAAAGCTCAAACATATTATACAATTTTCATTATAAATTAGCATTAAACAGCAATGTTACTGGATTATTACAAGGCATTAAGTAGCAATACAATGTTATACAGTGTCAATAATCAGGAATATAGCAAAGCTCTTTCAATATGTATAAAAAGAAATAGGTCAGTAGGATGAATATAGTTTTTGGGGTAAATGGTTACAAAAACTCAGTTTTATCATGTAGTTGCATGAAGGCAAGACAGTTACTATAGAATGTTTCTCTGGGGTGATTAGCTTAATAGGTTTGGTTTTAGACAGTAAAGATTAGTCAAGGATGATTAGAGAGAGCTAGTGAGAAGAGTGAGTTAATGGCAGAAAGAAGATTAAGGTATGGAAAGTAGGGGATGTTTAAGGAGGGAGAGTGCAGTGGCAGTTCCACTATGGTTACTTCTAATAATTTAATGCTTTTTTGACATAATATACATATGCCCGAGCAGGTTTCTTTTCTCCATTTTCCAAACTACAGCACCATTCTAAAGTTTTTCAGTTTGTATTCTTTCTTCCTTTGTTAATAATCTGATATTGTCTAAAACAATATGAGCATCTACTGCAGCACACCATTGTAATGTACCTATTCTTCTCTCTAGATTTTTCATACTGTTGACATTGAAAGCTAATATTTTCAGCTTTTACAAACAATTAATATAGTAACATTTTATCCCTTTCCTTTCTTATTTTTTCTAAGCATTATATTTTTGATTTTTCTTTTCCTTTATTTAACTCTTTTTCCTTATCAAATTCTTTTTATTCCTCACTGTATGCCATTTAGCTTCTTCCTCACTTGACTACTCTATTTCTTTCTCATTGTTACTTTCTTTAACTTCATGTATGACCTCTGTCACGTTTTAACGTTTTCTTGTATAACACATTCTTCTATTGTTTTCTCGTGTATAATTTCATTTTAATTTTCCTGCATATTCATTTCACATTCTAGGCATGAATGACCAGTATTACCCCATTTTTTGCACTTTAAATCACTTTTTTTGTGTTATGCCCTGTTTTACCACTTAAATAACATCTTTTTTATTACATTCACTGTTTAAATGACCATTTTTTCCACTGGAATAACAAGTCTTTGTTTGGCCCCTGTATATCACAAAACCCCTATTACCATGAACATGAATAATACTAGGTACATGCATAATGTTATCATTTTCCATTTCCTGTAGTAGTCCACATTCCCACCCCCTGGTCCATAGCCCTCTCCCATCATACATTTTTGTAATGTCCTTTACTTCTTTACATATAGTTAACAAATGTTCTTTTAGTTCTTTCTTCAACTTTCATACTAAACTGGATCTTATTTCTTTTTTGTCTGTAAAAAGCTTCTACCACATATTCTGACCATGGATAAACATTTTTCTTATGTTCATATGCACCCAGAATATTTTCCATGGCCTTCCTGGCCTCAAATATCAAGTCACAAAAAGTCTATTAATTAAATAAATGCTCTATCCTCTTTTGCTTTCACATCCACAGGTGCTGTGACTGAGCCCCACACCTCATACCTGTCCAAACTTTCTTTTTTTTTTTTTTTTTTACTGCTCACATGTACCATAAACTTCTTTTTTTTCTTTTATTTCCTCTTTCTTCTCTGGTCCTTCTCCAACAGTTTGTGCAGTAGATTTTTCTCTCTCTGAAACTTTTTTCTGGCACAGTCCCTTCTTCTTTATTTTCTTCTGCTATTTTTTCCATGATACCATTCCATGAAATTGCTACTCCATTTTTCTGGCTCACTTTGGTTTAACATTTCTACCAGATAAGCATCTGCAACGCATCTGCAACCCCCCCCCCCCGGCTGGAGGGTTGTAATTATGCATTTTTCAGAGATGACTGTCTGTTTCAGCTTCATTCTCCTTTTCCTTCAGTATCTGCTTTTCCTCCACGGTCACTGTTATTTCTGCATTCACATCATCAGAAAAAAAAACTTTTGGTAGCGATTTCTACCATTTTGACTGCATTTTCATTAACTTATTTCAATTTCAGCAAAAGCTGAATTAGCTATGTTTTCTGCCTGTTCCTCCAGGCCACCTCTCTGCCTGGAACAGGAAGTCTGTTGTGTCACACACAAACTAGTTTCCCCTACTGTCGAGTAGTTTTTTTTAAATTTTGTAAATGCCTATATACATTATATATTATTTATATATTAACACTGTTTAAAAATGTAAAACTGTATGGGGATATATAAACATTTGTAAATATCCCCCACTCTTTACTGACAACCAAAAGCATATCTTTTCCAGTATCTTTGCCAAACTCCATTTCCCATTATATTTGATTTCATCAAATCTCTCATTCCATATTGTCCATGTATCATAAAAAATAATTCTGTCCACCTTCTTTCCTCCTCCTTGTCTTTGTGCTCCATAATAGCCTTAGTCTATCATGCCCATATTTAATTGTTCATATTTTAAATATCATGTTTATACATTTCTACCTATAAATTCTTAATTCTGTCACATTACAAGAAAACATGTTCCCCAGTTTCTAGTTCCTCACATTTATCACAAACTCTATCTTGTTTTCTCTTGTACTGCATATCCACTTTTACAAGCAGTTTACATATAGATAATCTCCACAAAGTCCATTACATTCCTTTATTTACTTATAATTTTTATATCCCCTTAATGTAGCTTTTTTCTTCATTTCAAGATCTTGCCATGGATCAACAGTTTTCCATTATATAGACATACCATTCATTTCTGTTTTTTCCTGTAATATTCAGTCTTATTTTCCATAATACAATTTTATTCTGATATTCTTTTATTTCTTCATTATTAATACTTTTAACTCTTTGTTTCTTTCATTCCTTCCCGTACATCTTTAAATTTATAAGACATTAGCATTTCTATCAGAATTTTTGCTTCCTTCATAAGACTTTTTAAATACTTTGTATAAACTTAAGCATGCTGCATGCACAATAGGATTAATTAAACCTAGACCCCTTGGCCTTCTTTCATATACAGTGCTCCTCTTTTAACCGGGTTCAACCTCAAACCCCAAATAAATGAAAATATTAATGTCATTAGTTCTTTTTCATATTTTACAGGTATCATATAAATGTTTGGTATATACACTATTTTACCTAATATACTATTGATTAAATATACCTTTTTTATATATGAAAACCTATACGTTTTCCAAAACATGAACATATCCTTTACTTCTTTCATCACTTTATTCTATTTCTCCTGTTTGTATTCATTTTTCTCAAATTTTATTCCCAACACTTTTATATAATTATCATTAAATTCAGCACCTCCTATTTTTCTATTGAAACCAAATCCTTTATTTATATTTAATCCAATGTTTCCCAACATTACATCTAACTGTAGGTTTACTCTTTCCATCCATAATGTATTCTTTATTATTACAATATAATCTGCATACGAGTACATAATTGGCATTTGTAATTCTTTTAACATATTATATCCATTTCTTAACATTTTGTTAATTTCATTCATTATTGTATTCATAACCACTTTTAAACTGCTGGTTGGACACTCCTGCCTTATTCCACTTCCTGTTTTTATTTTCTCCCCTATGCATCTGTTCACATTTAGTTTCACATTTTTCTCATACACTGATTTAATTATTATTCTTGTTCTGCCACAGCAGATCATCTGTTTCCATTTTTTCCTGTCGTCTACATCTTGTTCTGTCACACCAACAACCTGCATGTCCTCTCTCACCACATCCATAAACCTCATCTTAGGCCTTCCTCTTTTCCTCTTATGGCAGCTCCATCCTTGGCATCCTTTTCCCAATATACCCAGCATCCCTTCTCAGCACATGTCCAAACCAATGCAATCTCGTCTCTCTGCCTTTTTCTCCAAACTGTCCAACCTGAGATGACCTTCTAAAATACAAATTCCTAATCCTGTCCATCTTTGTCACACTTAATGCAAATCTTAACATCTTTAAATCTGCCACCTCCAAATCTGAATCCTGCCTTTTTTTTTTTTTTTTTTTCAGTGCTACTGTCTCTAACCATATAACATAGCTGGTCTCACTACCCTCTTGTAGGCCTTCCCTTTCACTCTTACTGGTACCCGTCTGTCACAAATCACACATGACACCCTTCTCCACCCTGCTTGTACTCTCTTCTTCACCTCTTTTCCACACTCACCATTACTCTGAACTGGTGATCCCAAGTATTTAAATTCATCCACCTTCACCAACTCTACTCCCTGCATCCTCACCATTTCTCTGTCCTCTTTCTCATTCACATGCACATATTCTATCTTAGTCCTGCTGACCTTCATTCCTCTCCTCTAGTGTACATCTCCACCTCTTCAGGGTCTTCTCAGCCTGTTTCCTACTCTCCTGTTTGATCTCGTCTGCCAACCTGTTCATCACCATTGCAAATAAGAAAGGGCTGAGAGCTGATGTAATCCCACCTCCACCTTCTTGATGTAATCCCACCTCCACCTTTTAAATGCATCTGTTACTCCTACTGCAGACCTTACCACTGTTACACTACCCTCATACATATCCTGTACCACTCTTTGATACTTCTCTACCCCTTCCGACGTCCTCATACAATACCACAACTCCTCTCTAGGCACCTTGTCATATGCTTTCTCTAAGTCCACAAAGACGCAATGCAACTCCTTCTGACCTTCTCTATACTTCTCCATCATTACCCTCAGATGATAACATCACATCTGTAGTGCTCATTCCCGGCATGAAGCCATGCTGTAGCACACTAATCTTCACCTTCCTTCTTAACCTAGCTTCCATTACTCTTTTCCATAACTTCATGCTCTGCATATCCATCCCCCTTATTCTTAAAAAATTGGTACCAAAACACTTCTCCACTCCTCAGTCGTCCTCTTGCTTTCCAAGATTTCATTAAACAGTCTGGTTAAAAACTCCACTGCTTTCTCTCCTAAACACCTCCATGCTTCCACAGGTATGTCATCTGGGCCAATAGCCTTTCTATGCTTCATCCTCTTCATAGCTGCCCTTACTTCCTCCTTGCTAATCTGCTGCACTTCCTGATTTACTTCCTGATTTTACTATCTCCACATCGTCCAACATTCATTTTCTCTCTCTCTCTCTCTCTCTCTGTCTGTCTGTCTGTCTGTCTGTCTGTCTGTCTCTCTCTCTCTCTCTCTCTCTCTCTCTCTCTCTCTCTCTCTCTCTCTCTCTCTCATTCTCTCTCATTCTCTTCGTTCATCAGCCATCAGAGTACTCTTTCCATCTGCTCAACACCCTCTCCTTGCTTGTGAGCATACCTTTACTATACAGATTTTTGCATAGAAGTCCAGATTTTTGCCTCATATTTCTGGTCTGTTCCTCAAAAAATTGGTGGTTTTCTGGCAAATCACTGAAGGTTGAAGTCCCTAAATAATGAGTTTCAGACTTTATATCCTTCAGAAAATACATAATTATGCAAAACCTGATATCCTAGCAACTTTTCTTCATTTATAGGAGCAATGTTTAAATTCTGTCCCTATTTTTGGGCCTTTTCTTTCTGGCTTTGTCCATATTTCTTGCAATGAGACATTGAGAGGTATGCTTGTGAGTATGCTTCTCTCATTATCCTTTATCACTGTTATGCTGCACATCTTTCCCAGTTTGGTCCCCCTGTCTAACCAATCAGTGCAGGTCCTTTTCTCCCTGCTTTGTATCCAGCCTTTCATACAGCTCTCCATATGCCTTTATTCTTCAACACCTCTCTCTCTTTGCCATACGCCGCATCTTGTTATAGTCCTGTCTACTTTCTTCTTCTGTCTGAGAATCCCACTTCTTATTTGCCAACCTCTTTCTCTGTATACTCTCCTGAACTTCCCTGTTCCACCACCAGGTCTCCTTGTCCTCCTTCCTCTGTCCAGATGTCATACCAAGCACCTTTCTGTCTCCCTTACCAGCTCTGCTGTAGTTTCCAAGCTATTGGGTAACTCTTCACTGCCACCCAGTGCCTGTCTTAACTGTTCCCTGAACTCCACCTCACAATTGCCGTTTTTCAACTTCTGCCATTTGATCCCACTGCCCTCCCACTCCTCCCTCTCTTATTGATCACCAACCTCATCCTACAAACCACCATCCTATGCTGCCTAACTACACTTTCCCCTGTCACCACTTTACAGTCTACAATCTCCTTCAAACTGGTCCTTCTGCAAAGGATATAATCCACTTGTGTGGATCTTTCTCCACTCTTGTATGTCACCCTATGCTCCTCCCTCTTCTTAAAGTATGTATTAACCATAGCCATGTCTATCCTTTTCCCAACTCCACTACCATCTGACCTTCTGCATTCCTCTCCTTAACACTATACCTACCCATCACTTCCTCATCCCCTCTGTTCCTGTCACCAACATGCTCATTGAAATCCGCTCCAATCACCACTCTGTCACCTTTGGGTATACTCCCCACCACTTCCTCCAACTCACTCCAAAAATTTTCTCATCCATCGTGCACCCAACTTGTGGAGCATATGCACTAACCACATTCATCATCACACCATCAATTTCCAGTTTCATAAACATCAATCTGTCAGACAATGTTTTCATCTCCAAAATGCACTTTGCATACTATTCCTTCAGGATAACCCTACCCCATTTCTCCTCCCATCCACAGCATGATAAAACAATTTGAACCCACCTCCAGCACACCTGGCCTTACTCCCCTTTTATCTGGTCTCTTGCACGCACAACATATCAACCTTCCTTCTCTCCATCATATCAGCTAGCTCTCTCCCTATACCAGTCATACTAACAACATTCAAAGTTCCTACCCTCACTACCACACTCCTAACCTTCCTCTCTTCCTGCCTTTGGGCATGTCTTCCCCCTCTTCTTCTCCTTTGGCCAGTAGTAGCTCAATTTCCACCAACACCCTGTTGGCTAACAGTACTGGTGGCAGTCTTCGTTAACCTGGGCCTCCACCTCGACTGATCCTGTATGAAAATCTGTGTTGTCCGCAAATGTCATTTGGCAAAGATTTTACATAGGATGCCCTTCCTGTTTATCTGGGCTTGGGACAGGCATGAAGAAATGCACTGGCTTGTGCATCCCCAGTGGCTATACACTGATTTAATTATACTTACATTTTTTCCATTTGTATTGTACTCTTGCATGTCCTCCACGCGGTCAATTGACATTAAAGACATGCAGGTAGGTGCGAGCGTGGATGGGCGTGCCTTCGTTGAAGGTTGGGCGTCGGCCTGGCAACTCTGCAACGTAAAATCCATTGCCAATCATGAGCGGACCGGAGTTCCGCTGTGGCGACCCCTAACCAGGAAAAGCCGAAAGACTTTTCTTTATTGTATTCTTGTAAAATCCTCCATATTGATTTATGTTTTGTGTTGTAACTTTAATTATGTCCCCTCTCATTATTTGTCTCTACTTTCTTATTAATAATGTCATCAATAATAATTCCTGACTTCCCTTTGTATTCTGGTCATATACTTTCTCCAGTTTACATTGTAATCTTTTTGCCATTATTCTCATAAATATTCTGTAATCTGTGTTCAGTGTTATCGGCCTCCAAATTATTTCATTTCTTTCCTTTTTTTAATGCAGCTTTTATTACTCCAATCCAGACTTCTTTATATTTAATCCCTGTTTCTAGCCATTCATTACTTCAATAACCATTACATTCCTCCATTTCTTTATACATGTTACATTCGATTCCATCTATTCCTGTTGCAGAATTCATATTTATATTTTTCATAATTTCATTCAGTTCATTTGTTATTCTTTTTTCTAAATATTCATTATGTTCTTTGTTCAATTTCTTTCCATTGTACAATTTTCTTATATTCACTTTAACAAATAAATTTATTGTGTTTTAACTATTTCATCTATTTCATATATTTCTGCTTAGTTTTTAATTACTTTACCTTCCTTATCTTTTAATTTTCTTACTATATTTCCTTCTTTTAATATCTTACACAAATAAGTGCTACCTCTGCTTTTTTCCTTGTAACAAATATTTTTGTTTATATAATAGATTATGAATCTTAACTTGATTTTTTTTTTATATATTTCTTTTTCCTTTCTTGTATTTTTTCTGTTTTACTAATACATCTTTGTGTATTTCTTGACTTGGCAGCTTTTATTCTTCCTTGGCTTTTTTCCCCTATACATTCTAAGAATACTTTGTTTTTCTTTAAAATGTAACCACCATTCTGTCCAGTTTTCATAAAACTGTTTCATACTTGTGTGATGTTTTCAGAGTACAATAAGTTCTTTTCTTTCTACTAAATCTAAATCTTTTTAATTGATCCTTATTCCTTTTCCTATCATAACATGTCCATTTTCTTGTATTTTAATCCAAATCTCTATATGATCAGAAAATCCATTGTACTTGATTCCTTTTTGTTTTAAACTTTCTATTTTAGTTTTAATATGTCCAGTATCTGTTTTCCCATAACTTTACTGAAGTTATGAGGAGTGATAAATTAAATATTCTAACGTCACAATTGTTCTTTTTTTTTTCTCTTAGGTTACAGTTAAAATCTGCTGCTACTATATGTTCATATTTACACATACATAGTTTAGTATACTTTTGAATATTGTCTCTCTTTTTATTTTGTAATGTGCATGTAAAGCTACAACTCTGTTTACATATTTTCTCCACCTTATGGCTAACACTGTTATTAAATTTGAACTACGACTATTGTAACATCTAATATTTAACATTTTCTTGACATAAGCCGCATATACCTGAACACGTTTCTTTACCTATATTCCAAATAACATTACCATTCCAGCTTTTCTGTTTGTGTTCTTTCTTCTTCCTTTAAGTCTGTCTTTTAATATTATTATTTTAGCATCTGTTCCAGCACATCCTACTACTTCTTCTTCTCTTAATGTTTTTCAAACTGTTCACATTTAAAGCTAATATTCTCAGCTTTTACGGAACAGTTATTGTAGTGTAATTTCTTATCCTTTATCTTTTTTGTTTTCTTTGTACATTGTTTTTAAATTTTCTTTTCCTTTCCTTAACTCTTTTCCCTATCAAATTCTGTTTGCCTTTTTACTTTGTAACATTCTGATTCTCTTCGCTCGTCTCATCTGTTACTTTATCTCTTTCTTTACTTTCATGTATAATCTCTACATTGATTTCATTTTGTTGTACTAGGTTTTGTCACCATTTCTTTCTCCTATATAACTTAATTTTCCCTGTCTTGTACATCTATTTCACATTCTAACCAGGAATGTCCAGTATTGCCCCATTTTTTACATTTTAAATCACATGTGCTTTATACCCTGTTTTACCACGCAAGTAACATTTTTATCCTATTCATTTATCAAATTATCATCTTTTCCACAAAATTAAAAGTCGTTGGTTGCCTTTTATATGTCACAAAACCCTTACTATCCTGTACATTAATAATACTTGGTATATGCATCACTTTGATGTCTTTCGGCTTTTCCTGGTTAGGGGTCGCCACAGTGGAACTCCGGTCCGCTAATGATTGGCAGTAGATTTTGATGAATGCCGAGGTGCCAGCTCGACGTTCAACCTTCAACGAAGGCACGCCCTTTTATGCATGTCTTTCGAATGCCCACCCAACCATGGGGAGGACATGCAGACTCCACACAGAAGGCACTCCAGCTGAGAATCGAATGGGAGAACCTCTTGCTGTGAGGCAACAACGCTACTGCTGTACCACTGCAGGTGTACATATGCATCACTTTGTCATTTTCCATTTTTTAATATGACTCTATAATCCCATGCCCCAGGCCAATGTCCTCTTTCATCATATATTTTGATAGTGTCTAATACTTCCTTACAAATAGTCAATAAATTCATTTTTAAGTCTATAGATTCAAACTCTGTTTTAAATTTCACCAAAACTCAAAGTTTGCCTAAAAATAGGTTGAATAAAATATTCAGATCCTGGATATACATTTTTTTTTCCTCTTCACAAATTTTCCTATAAAATTCTCTGAATTGTTCATTTTCAAATAACGAGTCACAAAAAATCTCTTTGCTAATGAGAGTAAATGCTCTTACCTCCTTTGCATTCACACCTAATGGTACAATCAAGAAGTCCCACATTTCAATCAAGAAGTCCCACATTTCTTGCCTATTTAGCCATTTCTCCTGGTTTGCTGCTTATTCACACCGCGTACCTTCTCTTCATATCATCCTTTTCTTCCTCTCCTCCTTCACCTTCTTTTATGGTTTGCACGTATGTCTTCTCTCCAGTCCCCTTTCCGTCCTTCCTTTTTCTATCCTCTCCATTATATCACTCCACGATGCTGCTGTGCTGGTTTTCAGTTCACTTTGATTTACCATCTGTTCTAAATAATCATCCCGCAACCCCCCTGGACTGGATGATTGTAAAAATACATCTATCCTGTTGCTTTGTTTCACCCTTGAATAACTCTTGTTGAAATAACTCTTCTGAGTCGGGCTATACCTCCTCCTGTAAAATGACCTACTCCTTTCTCCTCTCCTCAGATACCAACTCGCTCTTCATGATCACATTTTTTTTCTTTCCTGTGGCAGCGATTCTGCCAACTCCATATTTTTCTCTTCAACAACCATGTTTTCCTTGATTACACACAGGGTTACATCCTCCATGGCTCTGCTGTCCCTCTGGGCCCCCTTTGCACCTGGAATGGAGACGGAAACCGGACACACCACCTTCAGCTCTGTCCTCCTATGCTGAAGAGTAGTGGAAGATGTCATTCATGTTTCACTGTTGCAGTCGTCACATTTGGGTTATCTGCCTGCAGGTATCCCTCAGCCGGCCTGAATACCAGAGTCTTGGGATTTCTGCATCAAATGCTGTCGCTTCTTCCATGACGTCAGGTCGTCGGGGTATAAAACATGCAGCCAACGCCATTACGCCAGACTTTTGCCGTGCGGTGCCCAAAGCAGTTCGCAAGTGCCGGTCGGCCGACTCCTGAATTTTTATTTTCAAGTTTCAGACCTGAAGTCTTCTAAAAGATAAAGTACCCTGTTGGGGATCCTTTTTATCTTGCTCTAACAGATGTCGGAAAAAATTAATAATTGTCTTGCCTGTGGAAAGCAAATACTTCATAGAGATTTTCATTCTTACTACGTCACCTGTTTAGGCCCAGACCTTGACATCCCTTGCTGTCGGTTTTGTGCTTTATTCAATACCTGAACTATTCGTCGGGCAATTTTTGCAGCTAAATACTTCGCTCTCGATCTCCGTACTCCGAAATGGCATCAGTAAGCCATCCAACTACCGATCATCTGAAAAAACGTAAGGATAAAGACGCATAGGTCCTAAAGTGCCGACGATGCTACCGTTAAGCGCCGACAACACTATCGTTAAGCTAGTCGCCAGTCTGCCAGTACTCAGTGAGGTGCTTTCATAGCCCCCGATACCCACTTCTACAGATTTGCAGTCCTCTACTGAGACCCATGCCGGGAGATGCTTCTTCGACTCTGGAACCTGCGGATGTCTCTACCTTGGATGTGTCCGGAGCCGCTGTGCAGGCACCACCTTCTGAGGGTGTATTCAGGCCTACCAATTTTCATATTAAACCGACGGTATTTTTGGCTTGAAACAAAGTCGAACTTCTCAGGCCTAAAGTTTGCATTACACCTAGGAAACAGACGACCAAAGCGCATTATCAGGTCCACAGGCCTCAAAAACAAATGATTAGAATAGCTGAAGACCTTATTACTTTAATTAGGGAAAGCCAGCCTTCCCCCCCTCAGAGGCCTAGAACTGATTTTCCTTCTGATCAGGAATCTGATATCTCTGTTCATTCTGACTACCAGGACATACCCTTATCTATCTATAAGGATTCTGAAAAAAAAAGCACTTTATTCATCTGCTTTTACTGTAATTGTGTTTCTTCCCACTTATTTTGCTTGTGCTTCTTAAAAGTACTCAATTGTAGTATTCTGCTGCAGTTATTACTGCTTGGTAGTAGCCTGATTTAAATTGTAACTGTTCTAAGCCTTTTGGTTTAAGCACTTGGGATTCAAACCAGTTGTTTTACATTAAGAAGGTGGTCTGCATTGTTGTCGTAGGACAGGTAGCTTACATCATTCAGAGTTGGGAATTGCTGATTTGAAGGCCCAGTATCCGTTATTCTAAAAGCGCATTAGTTCTGGTTTGAGCACTTTGGCTTCAGGCCAGTTATTTTATACTAAGAAGGTTTGTAGTTTGCACTCTTGTGGGAGGAGAGGCTAGATTCTGCCCTTCTGAGCTGGGAATTTCTGGTTAAAGGCTTATTGTTTGTGCTTATTTGATCTGTTTCTTTCTGAAATTTGTGTGCCTTGTTTGCTGTAGCCCAGACATTAGTAGTTTATTGGCCATTTTGGGCTAATTTCTGTCTCTTTCATTTCCCTGCTATAAAAACTGCATTTGCACAGTTTTGCGTGCCGGGCAGTGCTGGCTAGCTAGGGTTAAAGTATTCCTGGCTCCACGAAGTCTGCTCTTCAATTTTTCCCTTGGAACTAGACAAACTTTCAACTTAAGCACTCAAACCATTCATTTCACAGCTCAGCACTTGCTCAAAACTCATAGCAAGCACTAATTAACCCTAGCACTAGACACCCTATACTGTCCAGAAGGACAAGGCTCTCTATTCGTCCCTACCAGCTAATCAGTAAAACGGCTTACTTTACCTATTCAGGCATGTCCAAAGGGCAGTTTCAGGTGTACTCTCCAGTCCAACTGGTGAATCTGGGCATTTTGAGGCAATGTTACAACTGCCTCATGTACACAAGCAACCCTCTCCTTCTACCACCAAACACTAATCTATGCGAGAGATGCAATTATACAGCCAAACTGTAGGCAAAGCTCTCTCAACCCAAGACTGGAACTTACAGTCAAGAGGAGAAGGAAAATACTTGCAACACACCACCAGTCTCGCATAGACCTACTAAACCAACACTGGCAAATAACACACACAAATACACAAAAACCTATTCTGAGGCTCTAAATAAAAATCTGCAAAAGCAACAGAGACCTCCAAAGCAGACACCCAAGCAACCTCCACACCCCCATCACAAACCATGAAACACGTACTTCACATAATCAGTGTGCCACGCAAACACAGCCCTTAAGACAAAGTAACATAAACAACACACTAGTAATAGGTGACTCTATAGTCAGGCACACTGATGTCCACTAACTAGGCTGGACAAGGAGTAGGTTACAGTTAGCTGCCTGTTGGGTGCCAGGATCTGCCGCATAACAGAAGCACTCAGGTGACTCCTGAACAAGTGCAAATACGACTCTGTCATTGTCCATGTTGGTGTGAATGACCCGAGACGTACCTCCCTGGACTACATGAAAAGAGACACGGAAGAGCTCTCTGATCACATAGCCCAGGCCGGCATGACCCTGACCCTGAGTAGCATCCTGCCCTCACCAAGAATGATGCCAGAGTATAAAGAAAAAATGATCAATTTCAACAATTTGCTTAGTTTCTGACTTCATTCAAAGGGGATCCAGTATCTGTCCACCTGGGATGACATGCTCGATAAGCCACATTGCTTTTCAAGAGATGGCTTGCACCTGTCAGCCTTAGGCTTTCGAATACTGGCCAAGGCTTTTGCCGCCCCCATAGTGCCTTTTTTAGACAAGGCTCAAAAGACAAACCCACCACCGTAAATAGCACAAGTAACCAAAAACTGAGGGTAATGCTACTCAATGCCAGAAGTTTAAACCTCAAAGTGCATGCACTCGAGGCACTCCTCAGTATGGGTAACATTGATATCTGTGCAGTAACAGAAACCTGGTTTAAGGCTCCAGAGAGCACCCTAGAACTACCAGGCTATAACTCCTACCATACTTTTCGGCCGCAGAACCCGGTCCGAAACACAAAAGGTGGGGGTGTATCCATATTCATCAAGGATACCCACACCTCCAGGTTAGTGTCACAGCACAATGCATCAGAGATCATCCATGTGCAACTAACAACGGGTAAAACTGCAATTCAAATTGTAGCTTGCTACAGATCACCCACCATGACCCAGGACCCCCATTCTGCATTTCTGGAGACACTGGAAAATACGAAGGTCCTACCAAACGCCCTAATATTGGGTGATTTCAATTACCCAAACATTAACTGGGAGAACTACTCAAGTACTAACTCCCTTGCCCAACACTTCCTAGAATGTATAAACTCGAATGCCCTGGATCAACTGGTCAACACCCTCACCAGAGGTGACAACATATTGGACCTGGTCATCACCAACATGGGCGACCGGTGTTCTACACCAGAGGTCAAAGCCTCGCTGGTTAGATCAGACCATAGACTAATCACTCTGGATATCCACATTCCGCCCCCATCCCCAATCAAGGAAACCACCTTAAACTTTTCAAAAGCAAACTTCACGTTACTTAAGACCAAGGTGGAATGGTTCACGGCCCCTATGCTAAAGGGCAATGCTGTCCAAGCTGCTGAATCCCTTACAGAGGCACTCTGAGCACCTGCAAGAATGCATTGATTGTGCTATCCCAAACAAAACCAAGACTCACTCCTCCAAGAAAAGGAAACAAGTCTGGTGGACCCCTGCCATAAACAAGCTATACAACAGAAGGAGGAAACTAGTGCAGAAAAGAGTAAAATCCCAAGAAGGAAAGTCATCCCTGATTTAGTATCAGCAAATCATCCAAGGCTAGCTTCGAAAGAAAAATTGCTAAGGACTCCAAAGATGACCACAAAGTGTTCTTTAGCTATGTCAAGAACCTAAGTGGAAACTCTCCGATCTGCTCCGAGTTAGTGCAAAATGGCACAAAATACACTGAACCGACTGATATTGCCAACATTCTGGCAGATGGGTTTAGTGCAAACGTCACCCCCTCTCACCTCCTAAAGGGCCCATAACCATACCAGAAGAATGTAGTGCCCCGGCAATCACTGACGCACAGGTTAAAACAGCCCTATCCAAAGCCAAAAATACAGCTTCAATGGGACCAGACGGTGTCCCAGGCTGTGTCTTACACGAGCTCCAAAATGAACTAACCCCTCACCTAAAGACACAGTTCCCAGGGTCCGTTGTGGCTCCATCTTTGTGAAGCGGGATAACTGTTGCTGTGCACCACTCTATGGGTACATAGCCTGTAGAGAGGCTGAATTTGAACAATCTCCCTATAAGCCTGACTAGCCTGATCTGCAAGGCTATGGAGTGCTTCATCATGGAATTCATTAATGGAGTCATTGGGAACCTTCAAACATTGGACCTTACCCAGTTTGGCTTTAAGGGCAGATCATGCCTCCTAAACCTGGTGGACTTCTTTGAGACAGTTAGCAAGGCTTTAGACTAGGGAAAGGAGGTCCACACAGCCTACCTAGACCTCACAAAGGCTTTCGACACCATTCCCCATTCTGGTATTATAGACTAGCTCACCAGCCTGAACATAAACCCCTACGCCATGAGATGGGTTGCCAATTGGCTCACGGATAGAACCCACACATTGAGAGTTGCAGGCTCTAGGTCCGACTCTAAACCAGTTACAAGTGGCATCCCCCAGGGCTTAGTCCTGGGACCCCTCCTGTTTGGTATATACTTCTGAGAGGTACAGGCAAGCACAGGAGGACTATGGCTGACCAAGTTCACAGACTACTGCAAACTGGGGAGGCCATAATTGACTCTCCAGCTGATACAGACATCCTCCAGAAGGGTCTCACTGAGACGGATACCTGGTGTCAAAATCATGGCCTCAAGCTAAATGCCAAAAAGTGCATAGTCATCCCCTTTGGAAAAAACAAAAGTACCTGCGAACTACCACATACGTGGTAGTCCCCTAAATACAGAAAATGTAATAAGGGATCTGGGGTCCCAAGTAGATAGTAATCTCTCCTTTGATAATCATATTGCCAAGGTGGTTAGAAAATCCTAGGTGATCCACCTAATCACAAAAAGGTTCATATCTAGAGCAAAAGAGGTTATTGTGCCCCTCTACTCATCGACCCATCATAGTGTACAACGCCCCATTTGGGATGTACCTTACAAGACAACTACAACAGCTGGAAAGACCACAGAAGTACCTCACTAAGAGGATTATTGGCCTCAAACATGCCCTATGCAGCCTGACTGAAGAAACTCCAGCTGTACTCTGTTGCATACCACTTACTCAGAGGTGGTCTCTGCCTGACATACAAGGCCATGTCCAACCCAGAATTGATGGACATGCTCCACCTAAAAAAAAAAACAAATCCCAGAGAGCCACACGCTCTAGGGATCTAAACCTCACCACAACGATAAATAGGACGTGCTGGACTAACACTCTTCAAGAGAAACCTTGACGAGTAGATGGGAAACAGAAAATTTACCCTGGGGATCACTGCAGTGGCTCTGCTGGACAGAGGCACAGGGAACTAATGGCTCTGCTGGACCAAGGCACAGGGAACTAATCTAAGGGGGCAGCGAAAGCCAACACCTTCTGGCTAGGCTTATAGATGCCCTCAGGCAGATAGCCTAGTACTTACTTATGAACCTATGATGCAGAGGATTCCATTCCCTCTGCTTCCCCTCCAGAATATTTTTTCTTTTGGTGCAACCTTGCATACCCTTAGGGAGCATTTCTGCTGGGAAAGCCAGGACTACTCTGTCCAAAAAGAGACTCGGGAATTTTTAAACCTGCCTCAGCACAGGCCTCTAGCTATCCCTCCTGTTCTGGAGATTGTAGATGACGTTTCCTTGGAATCCAGGATTACCCTGGATACTTTCCCTCCAGCTCCCAGGAAATCTGACAGGTACTATAGAGTACCTGACTTGTACAAATTCCTTTTCAAGAATCCTTCTGCAGATCCAGAGACCATTTCCCAAGGACCAAAAGGCATTAAGGCTACTACTGCCAAGAATCCTACCTCTTCTGACAGGGATTCTAGGGCTTTAGACAGATTGGGTAAGAAGGTATACACCTCTGCTACTCTGACCATTAGAGGTTTAAATTGCCAGTTTCATATGTTAAAGTATCAGCAGCATATTATGGGGCTAATTTAAACAGAAAATGATGTTGATTCCTGACTCTGCAGAAGATTCACAAGAGTTGATGCATTCTGCTGACCAAGTTGGTAAACATACTTTGCAGTGTGGTTTTGATGCTTTAGAAGCATCTTGTAGGACTGCTGTCACTGGGTCTGTTCTTGGAAGGCATGCCTGGCTTAAGGAACAAAACTTGCCAGATCATGTCAAAGCAAAATGACTTATTTGGCAATAAAGCAGAAGTTCTCAAAAGGATGGAGGAGAAAGCTAAATCTATGCAAACTGTTAATGATTTCTTACAAGTACAGCCACCTAGATTCTGTAGGCATTGGCCTTCAAAGAACTGGTCCTTTCCAGTCCCTTTTAGGCCTTCTCAGTCCAAACCCAGGGGCAGCAGACCCCCAAGACTTCAGTCTCTGGTTATGCACAGATCTAAGCAGTGGGGTGTTCCCATGTCCAAAACTGGGAGTAGTAAACCACCCCCCTATGGCAAACTTGCACAATGACTTATACTCAACTCCCCCAAGCCTTGCTCAAGTACTTGCACCTTTGGGAGGGAAAACTCGCCCTGCATGCAGAAAACCTGGAAATATATTACCCAAGACAAATGGGTTTTAAACATTGTTTTCCTAGGATACAGATTCCACTTCCACTCACTCCCAACCCTAAGTGGATGGCCAGACCTCCCCCCAAACCAGTGGGCGGAGGCCCAATTGCAAGTACTTTCTCTCCTCAGCATCAAGGCTATTCAGCCTGTCCCAGCAACACAAAGGGGACAAGGCTTTTATTCAAAACTGTTCATGGTTCCCAGAAAAGAAAATTCCTGGCGTCCTATCCTGGATTTATCTATTCTCAACACCTTTCTGGTGGTTCCAAACTTCAAAATGCTAACTCTCCAACAGCTGCTTCCTATGCTAGCCAAGGATGCCTGGCTGGTAACCCTAGACTTAAAAGAAGCTTACCTGCACATCCCCATAAGGGAATCTTGCAGGAAATATTTTTGCTTCAGGGCCAGCTCTATGCACTTTCAGTTCTCTGCACTTCCCTTTGGCTTATCTACTGCACCCAGGGTATTCACAAAGTGCCTAGCATCAGCCATTGCTTTTTGCAGGCAGAGAAGCAGATTTACCCATACTTGGACGATTGCCTGATTTTGGCGGAAAGTCAGGACTTGCCACTACAGCGTCTGGCATTTGTAAAGAGACTTCTAACTTCACTGGGTACACCATCAACAAAAAGAAATCACACCTAGTACCCTGCCAATAGATTGTATTCCTGGGAGCAAGCTTGAACGCAACTATAGAGATGGCATTCCTCACTCCAGATAAACAAATTTATTTGACAACTTACTTCAACCTACTGGCCACAAAAACCCAGCTATCTGCAAGGCAAATACTGCAAGCTCTGGGGTTCATGGCCTCTTGCATTCAATTCCATATGCAAGACTGCATATGAGGAAACTTCAGTGATATTTAAAAAGTCTATGGTGTCAACATTCTTACGACCTGGAAACAGTAATTCCTATCATTCCTTGTCTAAGGGCAGAGTTCTTTTGGTGGGGCGAGGCTTGCAACCATAACAAGGGACTCTCTTTCACTCTACCCCCCTGCTGCCCAAACCCTAACAGACTCATCAGACTATGCATGGGGGGCTCACATGGCAGGGAAGTGAATTCAGGGCAAATGTAACCCAAAGCAGATGCACCTGCATATCCGTCAAAAAGAAATGTTAGCTGTACAGAATGCTCTGACAGCCTTCAAAGGCCTTATTCTTCCAGGAAAACTATTGGAAAAGACAGACAACACCACAGTTATTTGGTAAATAAACAGGCGGGGGGGGGGGCACATTCCTACCCACTCTGCAGACTAGCCATGCCTCTGGGAGCACAGCCTTGAGTAACCAAATTTACCTACAAGCTCAGTTCCTGCCAGGCAAACTAAATTCACTGGCAGACGACTTAAGCAGAAATTTCATGGACCCACAGGAATGGAAACTGGAACCCAAAATATTCAAGCTTTTGGGGAATAGATGGGGACACCAGAGGTGGACTTGTTTGCTTCCCCTCAGAACTATCAATTGAACAAATACTGCACCAGAACTCCCTACAGCCAAGCTTGGAAGGTGGATGCCCTGTCCTTTTCCTGGTAAAGCCCCTCAGTCTATGCCTTTCCCCCTCCGCTCACGAAGGTTCTACTAAAGATCAAACAGGACAAGCCAAGGAAAATCCTGATTGCACCAAACTGGCCATGCCAGCAGTAGTATCCTCTTTTGTGCAGGCTGACAGTGCTACAACCATGGCACCTGCTTCAGACCCCTTCTCTGCTGACCCAGCAGTTGGGCCAAATTCTGCACCCTCAGCTTCAGTCCCTGAACCTTGCAGCCTGGTTAATCCCCTGAACTCACCTGTAGTAATCCTCAGTAAGCAGGTGCTGGATATCATTCTTGAGGCAAGGAGGCCTAGTACTAGAAAATCGTATTCAGAAAAGTGGAAAAGATACTGTTCCTCGAGCTAGTCTCAAGGGTTGGGCACAACTGTGCCCAGCTTACCTCGTATACTAGATTATTTAACAGAAATGCTCCACAAGGGCCTGTCCTTCTCTTCAATTAAGATTCATGCCTCTGCCATCTCAGCTCATTATAATACTGAGCCACCCCTCTTCTTTCTTCCTCTGGTAAAACGATTCCTTAGAGGGGCCAAACATTTAAGACCCCCCAGGAGAGCTCCCACTCCAGCCTTGGACCTTTAACTTTGTATTGGAAATACTTGCACCCCCCCCCCTTTGAACCAGCTGCTACAGCAGAGCTGAAATTCCTCTCATGGAAAACAGCTTTACTTCTATCCATCACTTCAGCAAGAAGAGTGTCTGAACTGCAGGCCCTTATGGCAGTGGAACCCTTCATTATCTTCCATGCGGACAGGGTTTCCCTCAGGACTAACCCATCTTTTATGCCCAAGGTGGTGTCTAGTGTGGCTTTAAATCAGTCTATTCATTTGCCTACTTTTTTCCCCTAATCCTCAAAATAAAGGGAAAGGATACTGCATTCTCTAGATGTGCACAGACGGCTTAGATTCTATTTGGACAGGACTAAGCCTCTCAGAAAATCTGACCAGCTGCTAGTCAGCTTTGCTGCAGAGGCAGAAGGGAAGGCCATTTCAAAGCAAACCATATCTAAATGGATAGCACACTGCATCCATTTCTGCTACAAGCACCATGGAAAATCTACCCCACAGGGGATAAGAATGCACTCCACTAGGGCTACATCTACATCTACCTCTACTGCATTTCTCAGAGGAGTCCCTACCAGGGAAATCCCGGAAGCTGCAACCTGGAGCTCTGTACACACTTTCACCAAGCATTACCACTTGCCTATCTTTTTCTAAATCCAGAGCTGAATTTGCCACAGCAGTCTTACAGGGCCTGATTGCCAGTCCTAATGCTTCTTAATCTACCTTCACCCTTCCTTAGCTTTGGGAATCAACCCAAATGTGATGACTGCAACAGTAAAACATGAAGAAAATTGTACTGTTGTGTACACTTACCATAAACGTAGATGTTCAAGTGTATTCACTTTTGCAGTCCTGGTTACTCTCCCTCCAGCCCCCTGATTGTCTTTGCTTTCACCTATCCTTTTTGGTTTGGCATATCTTATACTATGTGTATTTGCTTTTTGCTGGGAGTGTTCCACACCATATAATTGCTTCCTATTTTGGGGGCACCTGACATCTGGGGCAAGAAAAACTGATGTAATGGCATCGGCTGCATGTTTTATACCCCTGACGACCTGACGTCATGGAAGAAGTGACTGCAATCGCCGCAGAAATCCCAAGACTCTTGTATTCAGGCCAGCTGAGGGCTACCTGCGGGCAGATAACCCAAATGTGATGATTGCAACAGTGAATACACTCAAACATCTACATTTATGCTAAGTCCACACAGTTGTACTTTCCCTGATGCCATGGGCAAATTTCCCGTAGTAGTATAAATATCAGCTTGGGTCTCTTCTTTAAAGAAGCCGCTAGTCTAGTGGGGCTAACCATGTGAATGAAGTGTCTCTCATCTTCCTTGAGAATGCCTGGGATCCCACAAGATGAGCTTAAGACTGTTGCTGGTAATAGGAAGTTGTTTCTCTCCTCCTTTATTTGTTAGCACTGAGGCCGCCACCAGGACAAAAGGTTTAGAAAATAATGATACATTACTAAATGTATGGTTAATGACAATGCACATATTTTAACTGCAGCATGTGAAAAGTCCATAATGCTAAACAAAAAGAACACTAATACTGGGAGTACTGTGTATACTGCAAGTACTAGGAGTACATCCTATTGCATATTAGCTGTTGTTTACTTGTAATTCTATATGGTGGTTGGAGGGAGGGCTTGGTGGTGAGGGAGCTAGCAGTACAGTGGCACAAAAGAACAAAAAAAATAAATACTTTTGCATTTTATCTGTTTAGTAAAGTGCATTGTAATCAATATTAAAATAGAGTTGAATGTTTATACAAAAATGTGTAATGTTTTTGAAGTGTTTTTATTAATGTTTCACAAACGAGCAGCCTGCAAAAGTCTGCTAATTTGCATAATTACCAAATAAGCTATCATGAACACTTAATGCCTTTATTGGGGGTGTCCATCTTTGTATGATTAGTTATGAAAATACCTAAGAGTTTGGTATTTATGTTGGTGTTTCAATGATCAGTATGGTTTTAGTATGGAACCATGTTATTTCATGTAGTGCTATATATATATATAATCTGAGGAGAGAGTTAATGGTATGCTCAAAGGTTGTGTCTGAAGGCATTGCAGCACTGCAATCCATCCACTTGGAGTAAAACAAATTGAACTCGTACTCCTGCAGACTCCCCCTGTCAACCCAAACCATGCCACTTTAAGTATGCTGATCGTGAAAAACTGTACACTGTTTACATGAAGTACAGCCTTCCTCGCATGCTGATGATTTAAGAGCAATTGAAGTGAGCAGCACGGCAGAGCAAAATAAACTGTAAATATTGTTCAAGTACAATGAGCTACATAATTTGTTGGTCCTTGCGTCATTTTACTGCTACATGTGCTGCATTGTATAACATTGGCCTATCTTTTCTTGCAGTATTTGATTACATTTGAAAGAGAAGTTACCCATGACTAAAACACCAGTGTTTAAGCTCCACATTAAAGGTCACATTTCACTTTGTAAGCTATGTACATTGTAAAGTGACACCGTGCCTACTCCGTAAAAGAAAAGGGAAGATGCTTTGCTAAAAAAGTTATTTAGTTGAGTAACTTATCACAGGCAGTCGGAATGAATGTGAAAATATGCTGCTAAACTCCATATGGTGGAAAAGATTACAGACCAAGAGTGGCGCAACTAATGGGCAGAGTACATTTAATAATCTAACACTCCACAGGATAGGTCCAGAAACGAAGACCAGCCACACCGGAGGAACAGGATAGGTCCAGAAACGAAGACTAGCCACACTGGGTAATGTCCATAGTGTTTATTAATCCACAAAAACAAGGTTGATTAAGCGCTTTCGTATGTACCTCATCAGAATCACAAAAACATGTAGCATCCAGCATTCTTAAATACCCCACCCCTGATGCATTATCCAATGAAATTAATAAAAGCTCTTAAATACCCCACCCCTGATGCATTATCCAATGAAATTAATAAAAGCATTATCCAATCTATGACATAAAAGGGAAAAACAGTAAAATTGTAAAAAAAATATATGTAACCTGACTTTCACCTTTACATTCTCCCTAAAAACATTTAATATGAAAATAGCTGATAATCAACACACTTGACAAATGCAGTTTCTAAAATTATCTTTAAAAAAATTATATATATAAACATATATGACCATATAAATATATAAAAAATGTAAAAATATATAGATATCTAAAAATACACAGATGAAGATAGCCTATAATGGTTGCTTAGATGTTTATACCACATATGATTTCAACTTTAAAACGCTGGTAATAGATGTACTTTCATTCAGGCCAGGGAAGGTGGTGGCATCCATCCTTAAATGCCACCTAAGCTCCTTTGTTTCTAAGAGATCTTCCCAAGGTTCCTCCCTGAGATCTTTATGTACACGTTCCAAAGCAAAGAAAACTGTGATCTTTGTACTTTCCCCAGTATGCTTGGCCAACACATTTTTTGTATCTCCCTTCCTAATATCCAAGCCATGATCATATATGCGTTCCTTAAATTTCTTCTCGGTTTTTCCCACATAGAAGCACTGGCATTTTGAGCACCTGGCCACATAACCCCCAATGAGTTAGTTATTGTGAGCCCATGAAAAAATAGTAAAATGGTTCACTATTACCCTGTCTCCTTCCATAACCATTTTGTATTGGGCACAGTTGCCACATTTATAAGTTACCCATTTTCTGCAGGTATATTCCAACCCAAAATCAAAAGTGCCCTGCTCTAAATGGTTCTTCAAAGTTTTTCCCCTCCTAAAAATCACCTGGGTTTTTTTGTTTGCCACTGTGTGCTTAATTCTTTAAAGCTGGAAAAAATATGCCAATGTTTATAGATAATATTTCTAATGTGGGCGGCCTCATTGCAATATTGAATAATAAAAGCGCCCTTTAAATCCAATCCTTTGTTGGTATCATTTTTCCTGAAGGGAATATTCCCTAAAAGGTCATGGGAACAAATGAGGGGAATAATCTCTCCTATTTCCCTTTTGGTTTTGATATCCGTGCACACCTGGGATACCACCCCTACAGGGTAACTTCTACTAAAAAACGTGGCTCATCTTTTCACATTCTTCAATAAAGGTTTCCCAGCTTGATACCATATGGGCCAGCCAAATAAACTGGCTCTTAATTATCCCAAATTTTTGATGTTTGGGATGGTTGCTTTCAAAATGTAATATACTGCTGCTGTAAGTAGGTTTGCGATAGATGATGCAAACCCATCTCTTGTTCAGGGAATCCTTGGACAAGGTGTTATCTAGATGGTTCATGTTCGAGATGATATATTGGTAAGTAAAACTAAGAAAGGTGGTAGAGGTATTTAAAAAATCCATGAACCCCTCAATTTCACCAATATCCCTGTCCCGCACTATAAAAATATCATCCAAAAATCAAAGATACAGGCTCCAAGGTTTTCTTTCAAAGTGTGGGAATAGGATGCTTCTCTCCTATTGGAGCAATACAATGTTGGCAAAAATGGAAGCACATGAAGCCCCCATTGCCACCCCCTTTCTTTGTCTGTAATACTGACCCTCCAGGTATACAAAATTGTATTTTAGTACCAATTCCATGCACAAAACAAGAACATTAACAGTATTATTGTCTAAACAAGTACATTTGCACAAAAAATCATGGAACCATTCTAACCCAACGTCCTGTGGAATGGTATTAAACAATTCAACTACATCCATCGTTAAGAAAATGCTTTGTTCATTTTTTTCAGCATTTTTCATTTTCATAAGAAAATCCCAGGAGTCCTTGCAAATATGGTCAAAAGACCCTAGGCAATCCTTTAAAATAATGTTAACATACTTTCCCAGGCGGTGGGTTTTGGATTTCCTTACATTGACTATAGGCCTCATTGGTGGATCAGTGGTACTCTTGTGTATCTTTGGTATACCAAAGATACACTGTACCACTGGATACTTAACTTGAAAATAATCAAAAATGTTGGATGTGATTTCACCTTCATCCAACATATCTTGTAAGTAAAAGTCAATGCACTTATAAGCCAAATTAATAATTTTAATAGAAGTTTCCTCATACATATCACTTCTACTTTGTTCATAATAACCACCCCACCCCATTTGTCGGGTTTCATAACCCTGAGTTGCTTGTTATTGGAAAGTTGTTTTAATAAAAAACGCCTCCACAGCAGTCAAATTCCCCCGTACATCACCACAGGAGCCCACTAGGCCCCTAAACTCAAATTCCACCAGTTTTTTGAAAATAATCAATGGAAGGGGTAGGGGTGGATTAAAAATACTGCTACCCCTAATCACATCCCTCACTTCTTCGCCCCCTTCCTGTTACAAAATCTTGAAGTTGAGTTTTCTAAGAAAAAGTTTGTCAATCAAAAGGCTGTCAATCTTACAATTAGCTGAAGGCACAAAAAGTTCCCCTCTACTCAACAATTCAGCATGTTCTATGTTACAACAAACACCACTATAATTATAAAGCACAAAATCACCTGTTCTATTACTAATCATCTTTAAAACGTTCCTGTCCGTATTTGAGTCCAGGTCACCTTCCACCAACACAGGTTCATCTTCAGAGCCCCAACTCAACAAACTTTGAGTTGAATTGTTGAATAAATCAGAAAATGATAAACTGCTAGAAAGCGGAGTGTCCTGAGACTCCAATTCCCCCATGTCAACACTCAAAGTTCATAAGGGCAGGTGCAACATTCTCAGCCCCTTTCAAACCTAATTCTGATTGTACGGTTTCCTTGAGTGTTGGGGATTCCTTTGTTGATGTCCCCAGGCTTGCCGATAAGCTCCCTGGTTGTTCCTTTGGTTCATAGCCTAGTATGAACCTATGAACCTATCTGCCCTGAGGCAATTATAAGCCTAGCCCGATTCTGTATGGCTTACGCCACCCCTTGATTTGAGTATACTGTGCCCTTTAAGGTTTAGTTTACTGTGCCTCTGTCTAATAGTGACACGGGAGTAATCCCTGGGACAAACCTACGATCCCCCATCCACCTATCGAGATTCTTCTTGAAGAGATTCAGTGAGGTGCTCTGCCTCACATGAACTGGAATTCTATTCCAGAGCGAAGGGAGCCTCTGGGTTATGAACCTGTCCCTCCAGCAAGTTCTATTTATTTCTGTGCTGAGGTTCAAGTCCCTCGAGCGTGTGGCTCTAAGGGATTTAGATTTACTGAGGTGGAGCATGTCCATTAATTCTGGATTTGACATAGCTTTGTATGTCAGGCATAGATCGCCTCAAAGTAGGCGGTATGCAACTGAGTAGAGCTGGAGTTTTTTTAAACGAGCAGCATATGGCATCTGTTTGAGACCCTTGATCCTCTTGGTGAGATACTTTTGGGGTCTTTCTAATTGCTGCAGGTGTCTGGTAAGGTACATCCCAAACTGGGCATTGTATTCTATGATGGGCCTGATGAGGGATGAATAAAGGGGCACGATTACCTCTCTTGATCTAGATGTGAAACCCTTCGTGATGAGGTGGGCTATGTAGAAGGTCTTTCTAACCACTTTAGCAATGTGGTTTCAAAGGAGAGATTGCTATCAACTTGGGTCCCCAGGTCCCTAATAACTTTCTCTGTACTTAATGGGTTTCCGCCTATGTGGTAATTTGTGGGCACATTGTTTTTGCCAAAGGGTATGACTATACATTTTTTGGCATTTAGCTTTAGACCATGGTGCTGGCACCAGTTATCTGTCTCTGTGAGACCTTTTTGAAGGATGTTTGTGTCAGCTGGAGAGTTGATTATGGCGCCCAGTTTGCAGTCGTCTGCGAACTTGGTGAGCCATAGTCCTCCCACGTTTGCCTGTACCTTGGAAAAGTATATACCGAACAAGAGTGGTCCCAGGACAGAACCCTGTGGGACGCCACTTGTGACTGGTTTCGAGTCTGACATGGCTCCAGCAACTCTCACTCTGTGGGTTCTGTCTTTGAGCCAGTTTACGACCCATCTTGTGACATAGGGGTTTATACGCCACTTGTGACTGGTTTCGAGTCTGACATGGCTCCAGCAACTCTCACTCTGTGGGTTCTGTCTTTGAGCCAGTTTGCGACCCATCTTGTGACATAGGGGTTTATATTTAAGCTGGATAGCTTATCTATGATGCCCGAGTGGGGTATTGTGTCAAATGCCTTTGCAAGGTCCAGATAGGCTGTGTAGACTACCTTCCCTTCATCTATGGCTTTGGTGACTGTTTCGAAGAAGTCAACCAGGTTCAAAAGGCAGGATCTGCCCTTGACAAAGCCGAACTGGGTAGGATCTAGTGTCTGTAGGTCCCCAATGTCTTTGTTTATGAGCTCCATGATGATCCTCTCCATAGCCTTGCAGACTAAGCTAGTCAGGCTTATGGGGCGATAGTTTCCAGGGTCCGTAGAGGCTCCACCTTTGTGGAGTGGGACCACTGTTGCTGTCACGCCATTCTGTGGGCACATATCCTGTAGTGAGGCTGAGATTGTATAGCTGTTTTATTTGAGGGATTAGTTCCTCTTGGAGTTCATGTAGGACGCAACCTGGGATGCCATCTGGTCCCATGGAAGCAGTGTTTTTGCTTTGGAGAGGGCAGCCTTCACCTGAGCATCAGAGATGTTTGGGAGGCAGCCCTCTGCTGGGATAGATACTTGCTCTTTTGGGGGAGGGGTGGAGAAGTTTGCACTGAACCTGTCTGCCAGGATATTGGCGATGTCTGTGGGTTCAGTGTATTTTTTGTCGTTTAGAATCAACTCAGAACAAGTCTGGGAGTTGCATCCCAGGTTTCTAACATAACTGAAAAAAGCCTTATGATTGTCTTTGGTGTCCTGTGCAATTTTTTTCTCGAAGCTGGCCTTGGAGGATTTTATGAGGGATCGTAATTTTTTGCTAGTACTGATCAGAGATGCCTTCCCTATTAGGGATTTTGCTCTATCATGTAGTAGCTTCCTTTATTTATGGCAGGGGTCCACCAGACTGGACGCCGGCCTTTGGATGATTGGGTCTTGGTTTTGTTTGGGATAGCATGATCCATGCATTCCTGGAGATGTCCGTAGAATGCGTTTATATAGGATTCTGCAGTTTGGGCCGTAGTTTCCACTGGCCCTATCCTTTCGGACCTTCGTGGCTCCCCAAAATAGTTTCCCCCTAAAGGGGGCTCTATTTCACCTTGCACTTGGTTTTCAAACCTCCTGGAATCGTATTGGTTGTTGGTGGTCTTGGGTACGCCTTCCCTTCCGCATAGGAAATGCGGTCTCGCTCAAACTTTTTAGCTTTGGTATTTATTTTATTACGCTCGTTGTCCACTTTGCTAAATAAAGCAACATAGTCGTTCTTAAAGTGAGGAAATAACAGATGGTTATGAAGGGCTTGATCCAACCTTTCTGACTCCACGATCAAGCCGTCAATTTCCTTTTTGATTGTGCTTATTTAAGCATTCGAGCAGTTCACACCCGTGACTATCAAAAAGCTGCAAGACGTCATCATGAAATGGGGTCCCAAATTTAACCCCATTGGGGAATTTCCAGGACCCTTAGCCTTTTAGGAATCCTTCTAGCTTTAATGCTTTCACGAAGGTAAGCATTTTCAAGTTGCAACTTCTTGCACCTGAAAATGCTCCTCTCAAATGAAGATGGGGCATTTTTAAAAGTTAAAAGCTGTGTGTTATCACTAACTCTCTCGAATATCACAGTTCCATTTAGCCACTGTTTAATGTCATCCACTCACACTGGAACATTCCCAGAACCATTAGCTTGGGGGATGCCAGTTATATTAGCCCTTTGACTGGCAGTCAATATGCAAACAGAGGTTTGGAGGAACTCGTTCTCTGAAGAAGCCTCATGACTATGTTGTTGCTGGATGCTATTTACTTTAGCACTGAGTTCATGAACTAGTTGGGTTAGTAAGCCCACACTCTGAAGTTTCTCCATGTCACTGTGCTTGGTCCCAGGCATCCTGTTCCACAAGAACAAAACTTAGAACCAGAACACAAAGGAAACAATGAAGACCAAGTAACGCTCAAGAACAAAACTTAGAACCAGAACACAAAGGAAACGATGAAGACCAAGTAACACTCAAGAACAGGATAGGTTCAGAAACGAAGACCAGCCACACTGGAGTAATGTCCAAAGTGTTTATTAATCCACAAATGCAAGGTTGATTAAGCGCTTTCGTATATATCCTTCATCAGAATCACAAAAACATATACCATCCAGCACTCTTAAATATCCCACCCTTGATGCATTATCCAGTGAAATTAATAAAAGCATTATCCAATCTATGACATAAAAGGGAAAAAAAGAGTAAAATTGAAAAAAATATATGTAACCTGACTTTCACCTATACATTCTCCCTAAAAACATTTAATGTGAAAATAGTTGATAATCCACACACCTGACAAATGCAATGTTTCTAAAATTATCATTTCGTCATAATCATCCCAGCTTGATACCATAAGGGCCAGCCGGATAAACTGGCCCTTAATGATCCATGTTGGGGATGGTTGAATGAAAGTACATCCATTACCAGCGTTTTAAAGTTGAAATCATATGTGGTGTAAACATCTAAGCAACCATTATAGGCTATCTTCATCTGTGTATTTTTATATATGTATATATTTTTTTACATTTATATATATATATGTAAGAAGCCAAATACCAAATGCAGCAAATCAGCAGTATCAGCAATACCAGCAATAAATACGTAGTTGAATTCTCAATAAAAGAAGATATCCACACAAACCTTCACGATACAAGAGCAGAATTTAATACAGCAACACTAGAAAAATGTAAGCGCTTTCACGGACTGCATGTCCGCTTCTTCAGACGTACATCCAAACTGAAGCACTGAGCTTAAATACTAGATCTAAACTTCTCAATTAAACAATTAATTCAATTAACAAGTAATAAAACAATTAACAAATAAAATACATCACTACAAAGTTTAAAACCATAAAATTACCTAAGAGGTCTGGCTTGTAAAACAGGTTTAAGGGGAACAGATTCATTTAGACCATGCCCATACTGTGCACCTAGCCTAAGGATCCATTTTACTTCAGCAGTTTCAGTCTGATTAACAATATTTCCTAGTCTAGGATTAGGTGGAAGTATGCAAAGAATCTGAAACAAAAGAAATGTGTGGGACCATTATTCAGAGCGTGCTTAGCAATGGCACTATGCATTTCATTCCTGTTAACACAATAGTAGTGATCACGGATCCTTTCCCGCAGTGACCTATTTGTTTTACCCACATAGTAACAAAGCTAAGCGTTACAGTGGGCAACTTACACTAAATTTCATGTGTTACATGTCCCTGCATACGTAATATTCCATAAAACCCTGTATCCGGATGCTTAAAGTATCTGGATTCATCTATATGACAACATTGTGGACACTTGCCACATTTCTTGGTGCCTCGCATCCATATTGGACCAGTTTCCTGATAGCTATTATGAGAATAGCATACCTTCTGTTGTAATGTCTGACAATTTTATACACAAAAGTTGGAACACATCCTACCAAGTTCTTGGTGGCTGGATCTGAAGTTAAAATGTTCCAGTTATGATGTATCATCTCCTGTACTCTATTGATATTACTACAATAAGGGATAGTAATGGATACATATGGTCTAAAATTAAAAGTGCTCGGAGTCTTAGAACATGTCCCGCACTAAAAAGGGTTTGGCCCTATGCTTTCTGTGATGATCCATTTGATTGGTCACTGTATCTATTTCTTTCTGTTCATAGCCTCTATTTAAAAATCCTTTTGCAATGTTTCCATTTCTTTCCTGAATACTAAATCCATAACATAGGCGCGATACTCTCATGGCTTGCCCTTGATAATATTGTTAAAACAAGCGGATTATGCATACTTTGGTGCAGGTATGCAGGTGTGTAACAAGGTTTCCTATACAATTTTGTTTTAACAATATTTGCCTCAACATAAATGTTGACATCCAAAAATCAATATTAATATGGGAACATTTCCCAGAAAATTTCAAAAACTGACTTGTAGAATTAAGATAATTAAAAGTCAGTGCAAGTAAAACTATCATCATCAATGACGAACAAATCATCTACAAAGCGTCTAAAAAACTTTATGTAGCTTTGTGTAACCAAATTCTGCTGTTCCCAGGCAACCATGACAAGGTTGGCATAGCTATTGGCACAGCTAGTGCCCATAGCTATGCCCTCCTACCTGAAGTACTTGGAATTAAACAGAAATACGTTGTAATCAAGTACTTGTTCCAGCAAAAAACATAAAAATTCTGCTTTTGCTGGTTGAATCTTGTTGTCCTTAATCATTAAGTTGTAAACCATTTCAATACCACTAGAATTTGGGATACAAGTAAACAATGATTCAACGTCTGCTGTAACAAAACTGTAGTTTCAACATACCCTTTCTCATTTACAAAACTGTAAAAGTCCTTTAAAATTGTTCTGTATCTTTAAGGACATACTTGTATTCTGACAAAATTAGCTTCAATTCATAGTCCAAGTACACAGAAATCGGTTCAGTAACCCATCCAGCACCAGCTACAATGGGTCTGAACACTGGAGTCAAAGTTCTTGTGTATTTTGGGAGACCATGAAGTCTTGGTACAAGTGGATAAGGAACATAAAATAATCATATAACTGTTTATTTATGGTTCCCAAATCTAAACAGTCTTGTAACGCTGCCTGTATCTGTAGAATAATGTTATTAATCTCCTGTAAACCAATTTCAATATAATCACTTGAACTAAGCATAGCTGACATCTGATCTAAATAATAAGATGCATCAAGTACTACTACTGGCCCACCCTTGTCAGATGGTCTGACCGTAATATTAACATTATTCTTGATACTTTGTAAAGCTGCACGTTCATCAAGATCTAAATTATGTTCAGTGCCAGGTGTTACAAAATGACTTAAGTTTATACCCTCAACTTGCATTGATTATAGCGATGCCATGTTAGCACTTAGAATGTTTGTACGTGATGTTTCCTTAAAGCTTTTAATGAATGACAAAGTTGAACTACAGACTCACCAGTTTAAAAGGAGAAGTGACTATACACCTGTCCTACCAGCTAACTTAGAAGTTTTCTTAAAAGCTATGGAAAATGACATTTACAATGACTGTCATTTTGTAACACCTGGCACTGAACATAATTTAGATCTTGATGAACGTGCAGCTTTACAAAGTATCAAGAATAATGTTAATATTACGGTCAGACCATCTGACAAGGGTGGGCCAGTAGTAGTACTTGATACATCTTATTATTTAGATCAGATGTCAGCTATGCTTAGTTCAAGTGATTATATTGAAATTGGTTTACAGGAGATTAATAACATTATTCTACAGATACAGGCAGCGTTACAAGACTGTTTAGATTTGGGAACCATAAATAAACAGTTATATGATTATTTTTATGTTCCTTATCCACTTGTACCAAGACTTCATGGTCTCCCCAAAATACACAAGAATCCTTTGACTCCAGTGTTCAGACCCATTGTAGCTGGTGCTGGATGGGTTACTGAACCGATTTCTGTGTACTTGGACTATGAATTGAAGCTAATTTTGTCAGAATACAAGTATGTCCTTAAAGATACAGAACAATTTTTAAAGGACTTTTACAGTTTTGTAAATGAGAAAGGGTATGTTGAAACTACAGTTTTGTTACAGCAGACGTTGAATCATTGTTTACTTGTATCCCAAATTCTAGTGGTATTGAAATGGTTTACAACTTAATGATTAAGGACAACAAGATTCAACCAGCAAAAGCAGAATTTGTATGTTTTTTGCTGGAACAAGTACTTGATTACAACGTATTTCTGTTTAATTCCAAGTACTTCAGGCAGGCAAGGGCATAGCTATGGGCACTAGCTGTGCCAATAGCTATGCCAACCTTGTCATGGTTGCCTGGGAACAGAACTTGGTTACACAAAGCTACATAAAGTTTTTAGACGCTTTGTAGATGATTTGTTCATCGTCAATGATGATGGTAGTTTTACTTGCACTGACTTTTTAATTATCTTAATTCTACAAGTCAGTTTTGAAATTTTCTGAAATGTTCCCATATTAATATTGATTTTTGGATGTCAACATTTATGTTGAGGCAAATATTGTTAAAACAAAATTGTATAGGAAACCTTGTTACACACCTGCATACCTGCACCGTCAAGTATGCATAATCCGCTTGTTTTAACAATATTATCAAGGGCAAGCCATGAGTATCGCCTATGTTGCGATGATTTAGTATTCAGGAAAGAAATGGAAACATTGCAAAAGGATTTTAAATAGAGGCTATGAACAGAAAGAAATAGATACAGTGACCAATCAAATGGATCATCACAGAAAGCATAGGGCCAAACCCTTTTTAGTCGGGACATGTTCTAAGACTCGAGCACTTTTAATTTTAGACCATATGTATCCATTACTATCCTTATTGTAGTAATATCAATAGAGTACAGGAGATGATACATCATAACTGGAACATTTTAACTTCAGATCCAGCCACCAAGAACTTGGTAGGATGTGTTCCAACTTTTGTGTATAAAATTGTCGACATTACAACAGAAGGTATGCTATTCTCATAATAGCTATCAGGAAACTGGTCCAATATGGATGCGAGGCACCAAGAAATGTGGCAAGTGTCCACAATGTTGTCATATAGATGAATCCAGATACTTTAAGCATCCGGATACAGTGGTTTTATGGAATATTAGGTATGCAGGGACATGTAACACAAGCAATTTGGTGTATGTTGCCCACTGTAAAACTTGTTTTGTTACTATGTGGGTAAAACAAATAGGTCACTACGGAAAGGATCCGTGATCACTACTATTGTGTTAACAGGAATGAAATGCATAGTGCCATTGCTACACGTTCTGAATAATGGTCCCACATTTCTTTTGTTTCAGATTCTTTGCATACTTCCACCTAATCCTAGACTAGGAAATATTGTTAATCAGACTGAAACTGCTGAAGTAAAATGGATCCTTAGGCTAGGTGCACAGTATGGGCATGGTCTAAATGAATCTGTTCCCTAAACCTGTTTTACAAGCCAGACCTCTTAGGTAATTTTATGGTTTTAAACTTTGTAGTGATGTATTTTATTTGTTAATTGTTTTATTACTTGTTAATTGAATTAATTGTTTAATTGAGAAGTTTAGATCTAGTATTTAAGCTCAGTGCTTCAGTTTGGATGTACATCTGAAGCGGACATGCAGTCCGTGAGCGCACGCTTTTCTAGTGTTGCTGTATTAAATTCTGCTCTTGTATCGTGAAGGTTTGTGTGGATATCTTCATTTATTGAGAATTCAATGATTTATTGCTTGTATTGCTGATACGGTTGATTTGCTGCATTTGGTATTTGGCTTCTTACATATCTATTGGGCTGCTTTGGTTTTTGTTTCATTTATATATATATATATATATATATATATATATATATATATATATAATGTGTGTGTATTTAAGAGTGCTGGATGCTATATGTTTTTGTGATTCTGATGAAGTACATATATGAAAGTGCTTAATCGACCTTTTTTTTTTGTGGATTAATAAACACAGTACATTACTCCGGTGTGGCTGGTCTTCATTTCTGGACCTATCCTGTTAGTGTTATTTGGTCTTCAGCATTTCCTTTGTGTTCTGATTCTACTTTTTAATATAAGACATCAACCCACACCCTCTTCTTAGACATGAGACATTCCAACTTCAAGATTTTACTAACAGGAAAGAAAACAAATTGGGGTGAAAGTCCACATCACTGAATCTTGAAGTACAACAGAGAAAAGGTGTGAGCTAGCAAAGTCTTAACTAAAAAAAAAAAAAAAAATCATATTCTCTGTGCAGTTTCTTTGAGTTCTTGAATTGGTTTGTCATCTCCCCAATCACTTGTACAGCAATTACTTAGAATAGTCACAATGGAAAATATTAATGTCTTTGTACCAGTGCAGACCATGATGTCCCACACCTGAGCCGCCTTGTTGCTGTGCACATATCCTGAATCGGTCATTACTATCCGTGAAGTTCTTCATATATACCTAAAAGAGAACACAGTAAGTTTTTATTTGGCCACCAGATTACAAGCCAAGACCCACAATGGCATTATCATTTTTTTGTTTTCTGGGAGGGAACTGCTATGGAAAATTTCCACAGAAATAAGTTTAATTCTGCTAGTCAAATGCAACAAGAGGACCTTGCTGTCAAGTGATGGCAGCTATTTAGAGATCTTAATGGAAGGCTTGGTGGGAGTGACCTCCACAATGTTCTAGACATGGGACTGAGCACTGCCACAAGGCTAAGTACTGGGATAATAGGTGAAGGTCTTGCCCTGTAAGGTAATTGTGGTGTCCAGTCCCTGCAAATGCAGAGTTTGTTCATGTCTATAAAGCTCTCAAGTCCACTCTGGTCTATCATGTTGGCAGAGGATGTGAGGATCGGAGGTGGTGCCTCTGTGGCTTCCATGCCTGGGGTTGCATACCAGGGTACTTGCTTTGCCCAGCTCCAGTTTGATGGACTGTACCTAGGGGTTGACCAGTCTAGTCCACAGATCTGTTCTATGCATAGATCTTTAATATTTGAGAGTAAGGATTCCCCTTCTGGACAGTCTCACCATCCCAAACTCGGGCAGGCAGGTTTGTCCTGTGTAAGACAATTCCCATGGCTCGCATCTGAGGGTTAGACTTAGTCGTTTTTTGATGTTATGGGAGCATGATTTGCTGGTGCTGGTTTCTTTGCTGAGGTTATATAATCTGAAGCTAGTGTCTGGCACAGCACAGACCTCTCGTCCCATTGCTGTATGCTTGTGCTGATTCCCCATTCCCCAACAATTTGCATGTATTGGTTATATACTTGCCTTTGTGCAGTATCAGTCATGTACATAACCCTGACTGCAACAAGCTTGGTGACACTCCCTTACTACAGACCCACTAGTCTTGTATGTAAAGCCATGGAAAGAATTATGGAGATGATCATTGGAGATATAGTAAACCTCCAGACACTGGACCCAACCCAGTTTGGTTTAGTAAAGGGTAGTTCATGCCTACTCAACCTGGTGGACTTCTTTGAGAAGGTCACCAAAGCAATGGATGAGGGCAAAATCGTTCACACTGCATACCGTGACCTGGCGAAGGCATCTGACACAATACCTCACTTGGGCATTTTTGACAAACTCAGGTGGTTAGGTACATACCCATATGTCACCTGGTGGATAGCCAACTGGTTCACAGACAGGACCCAGGAAATTAGAATTATAGAGAGTCCACCTCTACAAAGAGACCAGTCACAAATGGAGTCCCTCAGGAATCCGTCCTTGGACCACTCGTTTGGCAGATTTACTTCTCAGTAGTCAAGGCCAAATGACAGTGGTCTCTGGCTGACTAAATTTGCAGATGATTGATTCGCACACCGACACAAATATTCTCCAGGTGGGACTGACACAGACAAACAACTTTGTGTCAGACTCATGGACTAAAACTAAATGCCAAGCAATGCACAATAGTATCCTTTTGGGGAAGTCCTTCATCCCTGGTAACTATCGTATATTGATAACACACCCCTTAGGGTTGACCCAGTAGTCAGGGACTTAGAAACACACACAGATAGTAATCTAGCATTTGATCATCACATGTCTACAGTGGTTAGGAAATCATTCTGTGTTCTGCAATTTATAAACAAAGGTATGGCATCTGAGTCCAGGGAAGTCATTGTTCCACTGTATTCGGCATTCATCAGACCTATGATTGAGTACAATTCCCCCTTTGGTATGTACCTAACCAGGTATATCCAACAACTAGAACGTCCACAGAGGTTTCTCACTAAAAAAATACAGACAGTAAGTAATATGTCCTATGCAGACTGTTTCAAAGGCAGGGCGGCCACGTTGGTGCAGCGGTTAGCATTGTTGCCTCACAGCAAGAGGTTCTACGGTTCGATCCTTGGCTGGGGGCCTGGGGTGCCTCTGTGCAGAGTCTGCATGTCCTCCCTGTGGTCACGTGGGTTTCCTCCAGGTGCTCCGGTTTCCTCCCACATCCCAAAGACATGCTGTAGGTGGATTGGATACTGTAAATTGGCCCTAGGCGTGAGTACGTGCGTGTGTGTGCCTTCTGTGGCAGGTTGGGTGCCGGGCTGGCAACTCTATACCATAAAACTCCACTGCCAATCATGAGCAGACAGGTGATCTGCTGTGGTAACCCTTAACTGGGAAAAGCCAAAAGAAGACCGCCTCAAGGCCCTATCCCTCTTCTGTCTCCTACAGGCTTTTGAGGGGAGATCTATTCCTGGCATGCAGGACATTGTGAGACCCCACTCTGATGGAAACCCTTAACTGGGAAAGCTAAAAGAAGACCGCCTCAAGGCCCTATTCCCTCTTCTGTCTCCTACAGGCTTTTGAGGGGAGATCTATTCCTGGCATACAGGACATTGTGAGACCCCACTCTGATGGACCTCCTGCATATCCACAAAATGAACAGTACCAGAATTACCCATTCTCAAGACTTAAACCTTGTCTGTGATTTTAAATAGGACCTGCTGGAGAGATAGGTATGTATCCCAGAGACTACCCCGTCTATGGATCAGGCTCCCCATCCATGTGAAGCAGAGTTCCTCCCTAATCCAATTAAAGTGCAACTTGGACAATTGGATGGGAAACTGGAAATTCATCCCTGGTATGTCTCTGATGCAAACCGGTAACTGTAAATGATTCATCTCCCAGGCCCATGCTTACACTTATCAAGGGTATCAGAACTCGTCGGAGATTTGTGATTACATGGCTAGGCTTAAAAAGGCCCTTGTGGTCATTAGCCTAGTAAACACCTATGAACCGATTACAGTTGGGTATGTTTGAGGCACTGGAGACAATAAGAACTTCTCCTGTTGATTATCCTGCGTCTGATGAATGAGGAGCACTTTTGAATCCCTGTTCTATCCTGTTGGAAATACCTTCAGATTTTCTGAGGAAAAGGCCCAATGAGTCGGTGGTTACCTACTCCAGTGGAACTTAATTATATTACACAAGTAGCACTGAGGCACCCTGATAAAGCCCCTTTGGCTGCAAGAAGGTGGATACCCCTTTCATGCTCCATCAGAGTGGGCAGGGCATTTAACCAAGTATTCATCTTAGTACTGATCTTGGCTGTAATTTTTTTTTTTTTTCTCCCGTTGGTTTATCTCACAGAGACTGTAGCAGTTTGGCATATTTTTGCTTGACAGAGTACAAGGTTTGAGAAATTTGTTGTGTGTGTACTTCACTACATTGAGGCTATACTACTTTGCCATATTGGAGTTTAGGGACCTTCACTATTCATTTTTTTGTCTCATTTTGTCTCACTTGGTTAGAGAGGTTGTGGAAATGATTGAAGACCTCCTAGAATTTGGACTTGTAGAGGACTTCAGGGACTCTGTTTCCTGCCTCTTCACCTGGCTGAGACGTATTCCTGTAATTCATTGATTGTGCAACCACTTTTGCTTGGTCTGCATAGTTTGCTCTCCAAGCTCACCCTGTAGTGTAGAGCCAGTGGATTCTAGATAGATTCCCTCTTGGCCACATTCTGGAACTTTCTGATCCTCTCTGACAGATATCCATAAGTGAATTGGCTCATCTTTGCAGAGCTCTTTGGACAAGCGGACTTTTTTACAAAATGGACTGTAGATGTTGTACCACTTTTGGGAAAGGGTCATGAGTTTTACTCTTACAGTTTTCTGGTCCTAAGTGGAACACGTGATTCCCTGCATTTCAGGACCTTAACTGCTTCAGCCATTGCATCACTTTCATTTGATTTGCGGTTTTCACCCTGCAGGGGCTAATGTTCTTGTTTATGCAGGACACTTGTTTAATGTTCTTAGACATGATGGATACCTTTTAACGATCCAGTGTATGGAGATTTACAGGATTTTCATAAGTTGACAAAACACTTACATGTCTGCTACAGTTATCCCTGTACTCTGATCCCTTTCACAAGACCTAGAAAAGGCCTCAAGTAGTGGGTGTAAAGTTGAGTAAGAGAACTAGGTTTCTTAAATGTGAATGCTGCATGATCGTGGATGTCACAGGAGAAAAGTAGCTTAAACAAAGTATTTCTGTTACAGTAATTTCTTCATTAGAAATGTTGTGTTTTGTCAACTCAACCAGGGATGAGCGAATGGCCCTGAGTGAATTACAGCGCCATCCACTTGTTATATGTCTGGCTGATAAAGGGGGTGCAGTAGTGGTCATGAACTGGCAACAGTACAAAAGCAACATGCAAGAGATGCTTTTGGATGTGCCCACATATTGTAGCGTATTAAAAAGGACATAGACTATGTTATTAACAGAGTAAAATCAGATTTATAGGATTGTCTTATGTAGGGTTATTACATCTGAATTGTATGAGTACTTGTGTGTTGAACACCCTACAATACCAGTCATTCAAGGATTACCCAAAATACACAAGCATTTGTATGACCCACCACTGAGACCTATTGTCTCTGGGAGGGGTGGCTCAGTGAGCCACTTTTCAATCTATGTTGAATTGCAGCTGAAACTGGTATTAGCTGTCTCTACTACTGTCTTGAAAGGCACAAAGGATTTCTTGGAGTCTATATTTGCTTATGTAGATGGTGTTGGTCAGTTTTATTCTTTCTTTTTGACATTAGATGCATGTTCACTTTTTACAACTATTCCTAACAACATTGTTTGGATTTTGTTAGGTTGTATCTTTGTGACAACAGTACGTATTCTCCTAGTACTTCCTTATTTTATTGTATTGCTTATGGGATTAATATTAAAGAACAATGTTTTCATGTTTTAAAGACATGTATTATTTACAAGACTCTAGAGTGATTAAGGGCACGTCTTGTGTCAACTCTTATGTGAACATAGTGATGGTTTATTGGGAGACCACTTTTGTCCTTAATGTTAACTTTAGTCAGCATATCAAGTACTATAAGCAATTTGTGGATGATGCACGTCTCCTGTGGATAGGTACCACGGCTAAGCTATATTAGATTTTGATTATTTACATTCCACTACTTGTATCTTTCGGGTTTTCCTGGTTAGGGGTCGCCACAGCGGAACTCCGGTCCACTAATGACTGACAGTAGATTTTTACGTACCGAGTTGCCAGCCCTGATGTACAACCTTCAACGAAGGTACGCCCATTCACGCATGTCTCCACACAGAAGACGTAGCTGAGAATCGTACAGGACAACGTCTTATTGTGAGGCGACAATGCTACCGTAGCACCACCACATTCCACTACTAGTTTTCTTAAATTCACTATGGAGTTTTCCAAGGATAAAATCACTTTTTTAGATCTTAAAATGGTTAAAAGGACAGATGGTGTGGTGGTTAGTGATTTTCATAGAAAGGCATGTAGAAAAAATATGCTACTGCAAAGGACCAGCATGCACCTGGGCTAAACATTTAGGAATGTGGTTAAAGGACAGGTAAGTGATGAACAACTATTTTTTCAAACTGTGAGTTGTTTGAGATGAACTAACGGAGGGTATAAGGAAAGTGATGTGACTGGTAAGTTAACAGTGGAAGGAATGGATAGGACAAACAAATGGTGTCCCTGTTTCAGAAAGCATTGTATGCAACATAATACTGTTGCATCTAGGGTGGTTAGGTACATTCATAATAGTAGTTCTAGATTGTGTTACTTTTAGATCAGATGTCTCTCAGATTTATAATATTGTGAGGAAGAATTGGAATATCTTGAGTGGATGATGAGATAAGACAAATATTTGGGACAGGTCCGTCTTTTCCTTTTAAGAATAAAAAGAATCTGAATGTTATGTTATGATCGGACATCAACCAAAAAGGTGACCTCACAGAGAATAGGCACTTTTAGCTGTAGGAACTGTATAGTTTGCACTTATGTTGAAAATGAGAATTTTCTTCATCCAGACTCTGGTAGGTTGTTTAGTTTTACTTTATATGCTGACTGTTCAAGTAGAGATTTGGTATATCTTGCTAGATGAAGGAAATGTCCAGCATTTCATGTTGGGAAGACCGACCGCTCTCTGAGAAAGAATACGTGAACATGTCAGTGAGATCCATAGGGGAGTAACTACAAATGCACTAGATAAGCATATTAGCAGTACTTTCACAGATTGTCTTTGCCTTTCAAGTCATACATTTAATGAGTTTTAATAGACGTTTGGGTGACATCAGGAATAAGGCAAAGCAGGTGGAAAGCGTTGGATCATTACCTTGCTGTCTGATAAAGGCCAAGGTCTTAATGAAAGTGTCTCTTTAAAGCCTTATTTGGGTTCTAGGAGTTTGCATAAGTAATTTCTGATAGGTAGTACAGCTTAACTGCATGTTTAAATCAGTTCTGTGTAGCAGTTACTTAATAGGTTCATAGGTGTGCACTAGGTAATGGCCCTGGAGCATTTACAAGCCTAGCCCATAGGATTACCCTGGCATTGTGCCACCTGACCTTGGTTCCCAGTGCCTCTGTCGAGCAGAGCCACTGGAGTGAATTTGAGCAGAGCCACTGGAGTGAATTTTCTATTTCCCATCCACTCATCAAGATTTCTCTTAAAGGGCTAGTGAGGAGCTCTGCTTGACATATATGGGAAGTCTATTTCATAGCAAGGACCAGTGAGGTGCTCTGCGTGACGTATATGGGAAATCTTTTCCATAGCATGGGCAGTCTCTGTGTTATGAACCTGTCCCTCCAGCATGTTCTGTTGATTGTGGTAATGAGTTCAAGGTCTCTGGCGCATGTGGTGCAGAGAGATTGGGATTTCTTCAGATGTAGCATTTCTAACAGAGCTGGGTCAGACATGGCTTTATAAGTAAAGCAGAGATCGCCTCTAAGTAAGCGATATGAGACAGAGAATAGTTGGAGTTTTTTTTAGTCTGTCCATATAGGACAAGTGTTTAAGACCTAGGATCCTCTTTGTGAGGTACTTTTGCGGCCTCTTCAGTTGTTGCAGGTGTCTAGTGAGGTGCATGCCAAATGGGGCATTGTACTCAATGATTGGCCTAATGAGGGAAGAGTAGAGGGAGACAATGACCTCTTTCTTCCTGGATGCAAAATCCTTGGTAATGAGATGTGCCACATAGGACTTTCTGACCACAGTGGGAATGTGGTGGTCAAAAGAGAGGTTGCTGTCGACCTTTGTTCCCAGATCTCTTATAACTCCTTTTGTGTTCAGTGGACTACCATCGATGTGGTACTTCATGGGAACTGAGTTTTTCCCAAAGGGGATGACAACACATTTTTTTGACTTTGAGCTTAAGGCCATGGTTCTGACACCAGTTGTTGATCTCAGTGAGGCCTTTCTGTAAGATGTTAACATCGCTTGGATATAGCATCTGTTTGTAGATGTAATCTTGTTTTATATGCATTTTCCTTTCTTTTTATATGGTGTTTTAACCTGCATAGTGAGGCTGTGTTCCAGTCTGCTGCTTCTGCTGTTTTTGTGATTTGTTTTGAAGTGGAGGACTGGGTAACTTGATTCAGAACTTTTTTCTCTTTTTTTGATTTCTCCGTAGCGTCTCATGAGTTTAGAGTTTTCATGCGAGGCACTCTGCTTTTAAGCCCTCCATTTAAAGACTGCATCCCTAATGGGATGCCAATCTGGTATGGTAGGCAGTTGTACATTTCTCATTTGAACAGCCAAGTGTGGTCTTAAATATCTAACTTGGGTAGTGTTTTTTTTTTCTAGTAGCCATTACATCTGCCAAATGAATTTTTTTGGAAAATGAGGCATTATCTTCAAAACCTCCTTACTTGATTTTTCACAAGGATAGATTTACGTTATGAACCAATGCATCCTTTCTCCTCAAGGTGGTATCAGAATGTTTATTAATTTGACAGTTTTCTTCCTCAAAGTTACTAACAAAGGAGAATATGTTACGTTTATTAGATGTTCACAGGCAAGTACATTTGTACTTGCATAGAACAAAAGACATAAGAAAAACAGACCAGTTATTTGTTTCCTTTGCAAACTTGAAATTGGGTAAACCAGTTGCCAACTTTAGCCAGATAGATAACTGATTGCATTTCATTCATTAATTTATAAAAAAATTGGGTATTGCCTTACCACAACCGGTAAGGTCCCGTTCAACTAGATCAATGGCAACTTCTACAATCTTCTTCTCCAAGAACATCCATGGATGACATATGTTCAGCAGCAAATTGGTTACTCCCCATACCTTTGTTACTCATTACAAATTAGATATGGTCTCCAGGGATGGAGCATCATTTGATTCAACTATGCTCAGGAAATATTATTTCTTGAGTCCACCTTGGAAATTAGTTAGCTGGGGTCTGTGCTCTTTCAGTTGAGGTGAGAATGAAAATTGACAACATCGGATAAAGAAGTTCTGTACTTTATGTTCCATTTGTGTTGTCCATTTTCCTCAAATCCATTTTTTTTATAAACATCTAGAAGATATAGTCTCTTTCAATACTAAGTAAATGCAATTCATTGGATCCAAACCCATCAGTTGAGGAAGAATGAAAATGGGCAACACAAATGGAATGTTATGGTAAGTACACAGCTTCTTTTTTATATTTCTCATATTTGTATTACAACTACACAAATGGAATGTTATGGTAAGTACACAGCTTCTTTTTTATATTTGTCATATTTGTACTACAACAAATGGAATGTTATGGTAAGTACACAGCTTCCTTTTTATATTTGTCATATTTGTACTATGGAATGTTATGGTAAGTACACAGCTTCCTTTTTATATTTGTCATATTTGTACTACAACTACACAAATGGAATGTTATGGTAAGTACACAGCTTCTTTTTTATATTTGTCATATTTGTACTACAACTACACAAATGGAATGTTATGGTAAGTACACAGCTTCTTTTTTATATTTGTCATATTTGTACTACAACTACACAAATGGAATGTTATGGTAAGTACACAGCTTCTTTTTTATATTTGTCATATTTGTACTACAACTACGCAAATGGAATGTTATGGTAAGTACACAGCTTCCTTTTTATATTTGTCATATTTGTACTACAACTACACAAATGGAATGTTATGGTAAGTACACAGCTTCTTTTTTATATTTGTCATATTTGTACTACAACTACACAAATGGAATGTTATGGTAAGTACACAGCTTCTTTTTTATATTTGTCAAATTTGTACTACAACTACAGCCATTGTTGCAGAAATCCTCCCTTACTGTATACAGCATGTTTGAAGTAAATCTGTTCTTTGTACATTATCATCTGAATAGCAGATGCTGTCTGTGAAAAAGTTTAATAAAGTTTGACTGTCTAAACACTTTGTGAACATTAAAGATATTTTTGGAAAAAAAATTGTGAAATCCTGTTAGGTTTTAAAATTAGAAGAAGAATTTTCAAGTAGCTGTTTACCTGGCTTTAAGGCAGGGTCAGTGTCACTGTTGTGCTACTTAGCACATTTAAAATGTATGCTTTATTCTGACACCTGTGAAGTAACATGCAGTAGCAAGAGTCCATATATGTTTTATATTCAGAGATTTTCTTCGGTTCTTGACATTTTTCCTTTTTGGTCATCTTTGTAGTCATGCTGTTTACCTGTACTCTTCTGATGCATTTTTGATTTTTACCTAGCATGCAGCATCTTTTAATGTGGTTAAGAAGTTTTAAACAATGGTTGAATTAAGTAAGTTAATAAAGATAATAATAGTAATGTTACCCATTTGTTAAGCAGGTAGGCCTACTGAACACAGTCACTTTTTAGGGATGAACCGGGAGCAATGTCTGGTTAAGTGACTTGCTCAAGGTCACACAGTATTCGAATGGGGACTGAAGGAATCAAACCCTGTGCTACAGGAACAACATCTTAACTCTCCTGGCCAACTTTCAGATCAAGTTAACGTGGCATTCTTTGCTAGTAAACTGCACTAAAAATACTTTCTTTAAATGTTCAGTTTTGGTTGGAGCTTTCTGGTTTTTGTATTCAGCGTGGTTTGCAGTAGTTTGTGGCACTGATTTTACAATTAATAGTGAAATATGGATTTTTAATTTTAATGTATTTGTTTTTACTGATTCACTGGCATAGTTAGTCATTCAGACAATACACAGTGAACCAGAGAAAGGAGTGCAGTTGAGCTATTCTTTTCAGCTTATGTCTTATATGCTACCTTATTACAAGAAAATAATTGCTTTTCAGTTTTAATTTATTAATTTATTCTTCAGGACGGAAAAACTGTTAGCAGATTGACCTTGCAAGTGTATTTTTGAGTGTGTTGAGAGATTTAGAAAGGAATTGTTATGATAGGAATTAAATGTTTTACTGTCTCTGATGTGGCTGAAAGGGACCTCTGTCTGTTTCAGTTGAGTACAGGGATACAATTGATAAGGACTAGAATTATGTATGACAGCTTCTGTCAAAGCCTTGTACTTCCAGTGTGGCATACTTCCTGATGCGCAGAATATGACTGCGATATGGGGTTGTCAAGTTGTTGATTTATGTGAGGACTGCATTATGGCTAGCAAAGGAGATATTTTTAATATGAAAAGAACTTTAAATAAGCAGAACACAGTCAAATTTTTGAGGCGATATCACAGCATGTCAATGTTTGGTGAATTGCTATACAAACTTAATACATACATCAACATTTGGTACACAGGCTACCTTAGAACGTACCATAAACTAGAAGATTGTCTCACCAAGTACCTTAATGTACACAGCCAATAGCAAGATTGTGGGAGTGTATAGATGAAAGTAAGACACTGCATGTGATTTTAGAAGACATGAAGAGGCTGGCATAATGTTGTACTCTGC
>NC_056748.1:927398774-927508774 GCF_019279795.1 Protopterus annectens | reverse complement strand
CATTCCTACTTCATACCAGTATGCTTCTGATTAAGCAGTTAAGTCATCTTGGATTTATTCTCTCATGTTTCAAAACTTTCACTACGTTTGGGTCTTGTGAGGTCAGCAGATATGCGTGGAGTCCCACGATTGCAGATCTATACATATAATCAATTTCAAGGAGGCTCATCCCTCCTTCGGAACGGGGAATATATAATCTTGGTATGCACTGATTTTTATAAATGATTTGGTGAGCATGAAGTAGCCTTCTTGTTTTCCTGTCAAATCTGTCCAGCATGTTTTGGGCCAGTCATTCACTCCAAAACCATAAGTTAGGACAGGAAGAGCAAATTGGTTTATAGCTTGGATTTTGTTCTTGGAGGTCAATGCTGTTTTCAAGATTAATTTATGTCGTCTATATTCCTTACTAACTTTTATTCATATTTGTTCATGTTTTATTGTTGATCCTTCATCAGTTCTGAAATATTTATACGCTCCCTCTTGCTCAAGTTCTTTTATATCAAATTCTTGTCCCAAACTGATGCTTTCCTGGTGCCGCAGTTTTCCTGCTTTAAAGGTTGCTTTTGCACATTTATCAAGACCAAGTGACATTCTTATATCTTCTGAAAAAGTTTTGACAACTTGCAGTTGTACTTTCAGTTCCTCATCTGGTAAGCTGTACAGTTTTAAATCATTGACAGAGAGAAGATGAGTCTTTACACTTTGTTGTTTTCTAGGAGCTAAATCATAGCCATGGCCTAAGCTAAGTAGACAGCTTAATGGGTTAAGGGCAAGGTGGAATAGCAGAGATGACAGAGAGTCACCCTGAAATATCTCACTTTGAATTTTTATTCCTGGGATAATAATTTGTCCTTTGTCATGGCTTAATTGCAAAGTTGTCCGGCACTGTTTTATGGTCACTGTAATGTAGTTGATCAGTGTAGGGTGTATCTTATACATTTTTAAGCACTCTTATCCATGAATGTGGGATGCTATCAAATGCTTTTTTGTAGTCAGTCCATGCCATACTTAAATTCTTCCCCCTTTTTACAGTTCTCCACTATGGCTTTAACAACAAATGATCATTTGTTCCATATGACTTTCTTTTATTATCCTTTTGTTTTACTGCCAGAATTGAGTTTTCTTCTAAATGACTATAAACTCTGTCTGCATCAATTCCCATGTATAGTTTGTACATCGTCGGATGTCAGGTTATTGGTCTGTAATTTTTAGGGCAGGTTCACTCTTAAGTAAAAGCATTGTTTTTCCTGTTAGCCAGGTTGGTGTCTTTTTGGGGTGTGCGTATAAGTAGTTCTTACTCATGGATAAATATTCATGCAAAGATGTTAATACTTTTAACCAAAGGTTAGGTACTGGGTCTGGGCCTAGGGTTTTCCAATTGGAGACTTTTCTTAACTTTGTTTTAATCTCTCTGGCTGTTACATCATCCCATTTCATATCCTGTGTTTTTAAACTTCTTATTCTTTTACTTCTATCTATTTAGCATCTTTATGTTCCACAGGATCTTCATAGATACCAAAATGTATCTATTTTTTTTTTGGTGGTCTTTTAATTACTTTTCCCTGGTTTCCCAATTCTCTAAAACTTTTTTTGGGTCATCAGTAAATTTCTTACTTTGTACGTTTCCTTTATATTTATCTGTGTATATTCTAAGTTTTTCTGCCTGTGCTGAGAATTTGTTTATTTGCGATAGTGCATGGTAGATACTGGTCGGTTCTAATACTGAGCATTGCTTTTGTCATGTCTATCTATTTTAGTATGTTTGTTGATCTCTTCCGTCTTCTAGCAGTGACACTTCTTTTCTTAATTGCTTTATAGTTTTCTCTGTTCAATACATACTTCCATGATGGTATTTAATTTCTCCCCTTACTTTCCCTCACTACCCTTACTTTCCCTCACTACCCTGTGTTCTTGTGGTAGAACTTCATTGGTTATTAATTTAACAGTAATATATCCTGTTTACTTCTTTTATATCGCATGGATCTCTATTGACAGTCCTAATTACTGTGTTCATTTGTTTTATCAACTTCTGACTTTTTGGGTTTTATTGACCTTCTGCAGTCTGTTTCATTCATTGATCTTGATATGTCTGTCTGTCTATTAAATCAAGCAACTCTTTTGCATTAGTATAACTTTTCTGATGGATACGAAGTCTGAAATTCCAATAGCTGTCATATAAATGTTCAATAATTAGCCAGTGATTTGAGAGACGACCAAAATTTTATGAGGGATGGACAGAAAATATAAGGTAAAACTATGGACATTCTGTGAGAATTTGGACAGTTAAGTATGCATATGAGGCTAAAATGTCCCTCCTCTCCACTTGCTTTTCCCATGTATTCCACAAGACCATCACATTTTTAATGCTGCAACATAGTCGTCTAATATAAAGATAGACTTCCTACAGAGTACTTAAGAATTTTAATTCTTGAATACTTAATTGTGGACCAGAAAGAATACATTATCCGTGTCTTATGGGGGGTGCCTCAAACAGTGTTGCACCACCTTTTGTTTGACTTGATATTCTTTTTTGTTCTACTCTTGGTTGGAGTCTGATCTCAAAATAGTTATTTATTATTGACATTTTGTAACCAGGTAGGTGGGCTGGTCTTCAGACCTTATTCAACCACAACCCAGGCCTATAAGAGCATGGAAGGACTGTACTGTCAAGCAAATGGGTGTCCTGTATCCAAAATGTTGATCACTTGAGTCTTAATTATACGTTTTTCTAGTAAGACTCCTAAATTTGTAATTTTCCCTATTATACTTTCCTTAGGATGGCTGACATATACTTATTTTATCACAGAAGCCAACCAAAGTGCCATTTCATTAAAATTTGCACAGCACTGGCTAAACCTTCACAAGTCCACTACTCGTCTTGTTTTGTTCTTTCGTTGTAGACTCTAGTTTACTTTGTATCCTGGTGCAGCAGATACAGAAGACATTAAGACTTTGGCCACAGCCAATAGTATTTCCTGCTTATAAAACTGACAGGCTGCACTTCTGTATGAGGAGGGACAAAATCTCCATTTGCTGTCAGTAATCTAGATTTGGGACTAGACTTGGGGGTGGGGTTGGGTGAATGTCATGCAGGAGTCTGTGTGAGCTTTTGGAGGGCAGATTAACCTAGGTAACTAGTGACTTTGTTTTTAATTGTTAAGGGCAATATTTGGTTACAGTTTTATTAGGTGGGTGAAGCATGAATGTCACCCCATTAAGGGAGAAAACATGGCAGGTCCCTTCCATGCACTGTCTGGTTAAAAAAGGCCCTCGCCAGCAGTCAGGATAAAATGGACTGGAGGTAGTAGGAGTGTGAGTGAGGGACACCCTTGAGGTAAGTGCAAGGGTACTATACATCAGAAAAGATTGAGAGTGGTTGTGCACATGCAACCTCTCATAAAATTAAAAAAAAAGGCTTTTGCAGACTTTGTGTCCCTCCTCTCATGTTTCATAATGCAGTGCTCCTGTATGCCTCTTGAGTTCATTCCACTCTGTCTAGTATGTTGAGTAGATTCTCCCCTCCTTCCACACACACTGCCCAGTGGCTCCCCTCCCTTAGGTTCATAGGTAGGTACTAGGCTATTGGCCCTATGGCCTATATAAGCCTAGCCAAAAAGGTACCCTGGCTTTCACCACCCACTATTTTTCCTATGCCCATGTCGAGCAGAGCCACAGAAGTGATCCCTGCAGTGAATTTTGTATCTCCCATCCAATCATCAAGATTTTTCTTGAAGAGTGCTAATGAGGAGCTTTGTTTGATATAGATAGGTAGTTTGTTCCAGAGTATGGAAAGTCTCTGGGATGGGAATCTATCCCTCCAGCATGTTCTGTTTATTATGGTGACAAGGTTTAGGTCCCTACAGCGTGTAGCTCTGAGGGATTGGGATTTCTTTAAGTGGAGCATGTCTAACAGCTCTGGGTTTGATATAGCTTTGTACGTTAGACAGAGATGGCCTCTGAGTAGACGATATGCGATGGGAGTAAAGCTGGAGGTTTTTGAGACTGTCTGCATAGGGCATCTGTTTGAGGCAGGTAATCCTCTTTGTGAGGTATTTCTGCAGCCTTTCCAGTTGTTGTAGATGTCTTGTGAGGTACATACCAAAAGGGGCTCTGTATTCTATAATGGCTCTGAGTGACGAGTAGTGGAGAACAATGACCTCCTTTTTTTTTTTTTTTTTTTTTTCCTGGATGAGAGACCTTTTGTGATGAGGTGTGCCACGAAGAACGTTTTCCTGACTACTGTGGCAATGTGATCTTCAAAGAAGAGACTACTGTCCACCTGTGTCCCAAGGTCTCTTATCACACTTTCAGTGTTAAGTAGACTACCACATATGTTGGTAGTTCATGGGTACAGAGTTTTTACCAAAAGGGATGACCATGCACTTTTTGGCATTGAGCTTGAGGCCATGGCTTTGACACCAGGCATCTGTCTCAGTGAGGCCCTTTTGTAGGATGTCCACATAGGAGTTTCGATTATGGTTCCTAGTTTGCAGTCATCTGCAAATTTAGTTAGCCAAAGACCTTCTGTGTTAGCCTGTACTTCAGAGAAGTAGATACCAAACAGGAGAGGACCCAGGACTGACTGGTCTGAAGTCGGATTTGGAGTCTGCTACTTTCACAGTGTGGGTTCTGTCAGTGAGCAAGTTGGCAACCCATCTTGTGACATAGGGAGTTATACCTAGTTTAGTGAGTTTATCTATAATTCCAGAGTGGAGGATTATGTCGAAAGCCTTGGCGAGATCTGGATAGGCTATGTGAACCACCTTACCCTCATCTACGGCTTTCGTGACCGCTTCAAAGAAGTCTGTCAGGTTTAGGAGAAATGATCTGCATTTTACAAACCCGAACTGGGTGGGGTCTAGAGTTTGGGGATTACCAAGGTCATTGTTTATACGTTTAGCATTGATAACATCTTGTATTTTGATGCCGGAGTGTTTGGAGAGATGAACAGCTGTTTTATTGACTCTATCCATACTACACCCTTCATAGACCTATTTTAGTGGAATATATATGGTTACAATAAGAACAAATGTCCAAATCACCAAGGATGGCAAAAAGCACCAGGAATCAGGATACTGTGCTGGAAACACTTGGTTTATTGAAAATAAAAATAGAATAGTTAAGCGCTTTCTACAGTACTTAGTCTGTCTTCATCAGAACAACATACAATAAAAATCTTGAACTTATATATCGCATCTTGTCTAAAAACCCGCCCTAAATAACAATTAATCAATTAAGTCAATTATTTGACAATAAATGCCAATAAACATTAGTATGCATGGCATGAACTACTTTCTGCTAAACCCTTACATAAAAGGAAACAAAAAGTATGAAAATATATGTTTGTACCTTTGCAAAACAATACTAATGTGAACATCTATGTAAATGCAAATATGTCTGCAATATATACAAGACTAGACAAACTAACTACATTATTAAATACTGAAATATCTAAATACATATATTTACTTTTAGTATAAATTATTCAATGCTTAGTTAGAAATAGAATGTATTTCATGAAGAATACATGAAAAACACTTTATAAAGACACTATATAAAATATGTACAATATATATCAACATGCATATCTTGATACAAAAGAATAAAAAATATATACTATAAAAAATTGTAAAAAATTAAGAAAAATTCTTAAAATTGCCCCCTAACTATATTTAAATTAACAGCAAATATATAAAAAATATGTTGAAAGGGTATGTTGTATTGCACAATAAAATTCAACTAAACCCTAACCAGGGGTTTGGTGGGAATCATTTCATTGAGTCCAGGGGGGGTGGCTGCATCTAACCTGATCTGCCACCTGATCTCCCTTTCCCCCACTGTAGCCTTTATGTTACCCCCTCTGGGGTTGGGGGTAATAACATCCAAAATCGCAAATTTAAACATCTTACAGTGTGGACTGTTGATAAGGTGTCTGGATAGTGCATTGTTGATATCACACTTCCTCATACAATATATATGATCATATATTCTATTCTTTAAACTACGATCAGTCTTCCCCACATAATAACTCATACAAGTTTGACAAACACTTAAATATATAACATGTTTGGTTGAACAATTGCCATTACAGAACCAAATCTTACTCTTTAAACAATTCTTGAGAATAATACTAGGTGTATCCAAGATGTATTTGCAATAGTTACATTGACCACATCTTCTAGTACCTGTCCTCTGTATTTTGGTGTTTTGTTGACAATTAGATTTTATCTCTATTATTCTTTTCAAATTATGTCCTGTTTTATACACAAAATGTGGTCTGTCAGTAATCTTACTTTTGATGGTCTGATCACTAGTCATGATATTCCAGTTTGTTGTAATAATATTCTTAACCTCACTGGAGTATTTACCATATTGGATAATACATGACCTAGTGTGTACATTGTTAATCACTGTCCCAACAATCTTGTTTGTCTTGTTTGTCTTGTTTGTCGTATTGTCACCTGTGGGGGAGGATCTGGAGATGCCCACCCCCAGAAGTGGTTTGTATTTTTGTCCCCATTCTTTTTTAACATAATCTGTAATGTCCTTCACCATCTTGTGTGGGTACCCCTTGTCCAAAAATAGCTGCCCAATGTAGTCCAATTCTTTGTCCACACAATCTCTCTCAGTGGTCATCGCCCAATGCACTGCCCCTTAATAATGCCCCTCTTTGTGTTGTATGTATGTGCACTGCTGTAATGTAAATAACCATTACTAAAAGTATCTTTTCTGTAAATACGGGAGTGAAATTCATTGTCCTTGCTGTATATAAGGACATCAAGATAGTTTATACCATGTGTATCGTAATGGTGGGTGAATTTAAGATATTCCGTGGTGTTGTTGATGTAACTCATGAATTCCTGCAACACCTGCTTTTCACCCTCCCACAGGATAAAGATGTCATCCAGATAACGGACGTATCTTTTGATATAAGACATCCAATCTGAATTTAAAATGAATTTTTTATAGTATATATTTTTTATTCTTTTGTATCAAGATATGCATGTTGATATATATTGTACATATTTTATATAGTGTCTTTATAAAGTGTTTTTCATGTATTCTTCATGAAATACATTCTATTTCTAACTAAGCATTGAATAATTTATACTAAAAGTAAATATATGTATTTAAATATTTCAGTATTTAATAATGTAGTTAGTTTGTCTAGTCTTGTATATATTGCAGACATATTTGCATTTACATAGATGTTCACATTAGTATTGTTTTGTACAAAAGGTACAAACATATATTTTCATACTTTTTGTTTCCTTTTATGTAAGGGTTTAGCAGAAAGTAGTTCATGCCATGCATACTAATGTTTATTGGCATTTATTGTCAAATAATTGACTTAATTGATTAATTGTTATTTAGGGCGGGTTTTTAGACAAGATGTGATATATAAGTTCAAGATTTTTATTGTATGTTGTTCTGATGAAGACAGACTAAGTACTGTAGAAAGCGCTTAACTATTCTATTTTTATTTTCAATAAACCAAGTGTTTCCAGCACAGTATCCTGATTCCTGGTGCTTTTTGCCATCCTTGGTGATTTGGAAATTTGTTGTTCGCTGGGATTTTTTTATTTTCAATAAGAACAAATGCTCACTTGAGCGAATGCTTTTCTTGATGTAAAGCAAAAAAAAAAAAAAAAAAGCAAATGCTCATGTTAGCGAATGTTCTTCCTAATGGAGTTTCGGGTTGCTCATATAAGTGCTCGCTGTTTCATGACATTCATTTATTATATATACACCCACACACGTGTATTTTTAATATATAGTATATAATATTAATTAATATATAGTAATATACAGTGTAATAAACGTGCTAGTTCATCAGCACCTTTCCAGTTAAAGCAATGTTGAGCATTTTTAATTGAAGTGTTACGTTCTCGAGCTCGTTAAAGAATTTCATGTATATATCTGGAAAAGAGAGCCTTGCGATAGTGAAACAAATGAGTTAGTTCACCAGCACCTTTTCCATTTAAAAAAGAATGAGCATTTTTTCATGCAATGCTCATTATAACCTCAGGAAAAGAGCTTTATGATGGTTATCGTTGCTCTCACTGCCCAGATAACTACAACATACATAACTTTACCGCTTTGTAATTAGGGCTGGTTACTGAACTAATACCAATATCTTGAAAAGATGGTTCCTATTGGGTAGACCAAATGTGCATGTGGTTGTATTCATTCTACTGTGATTTCATTTAGGTATTATACCTAATAGCGAAACAGTTTCTATACTTAGCCTAACTGTCTTGAGATATTTACTTTATGATGCAATCTTATGTGAACTGGTAAAACAGCTTTTTTTTACCATATATCTGACAGTTAAACTGTATATGTAGCTATGTTTTGGCTAGAATGATTAAGCAAAGATCTGTGGTGGTGGTGCTGCGGTAGCGTTGTCGCCTCGCAGTAAGATGTCCTGTACGATTCTCGGCTAGAGCATCTTTTGTGTGGAGACATGCATGAATGGGCGTACCTTCGTTGAAGGTTGTGCGTCAGGGCTGGCAACACTGCACGTAAAAATCCACTGCCAATCATTAGCGGACCGGAGTTCCACTGTGGGACCCCTAACCGGGAAAAGCCGAAAGACACAACAACTGTTAGCAGAAATGTACCTCAGTGTTTAGCAAATAACTACCTAGCCTTATGCTGCTATGTGCATACCATAGTTAGAGGGAATGCTTTTGTGTGTATGTATTTTAACTGCTTAAAAGACCTGCTTATGCTATTTTTTTACTCCAATACATATTTTCTCTCTCTCCCCCAAAAGTAATTTGCTACCTAACTTGCTTAGACTGCACTAAGATTTTAGAATCCTCCTGCCTGTCGACTAAGGACCCTCTCCAAACCTTCCTGCTGCATCATCTGTTTACCTTTTTATTCCTGAACCCTTCAATAAAGGAAGAAAGAAAGTATGTGTCATCTTACACCTGGCAGTAAAGTTTAGTTTGATACTATTATTTTATGGAGGTGTAAAGAGCGCTCCCCAGCCAGGACAGCCATCAGTCTTACTCCCTCTTTACCCTACAACCAGTATACCTCTAGTATAAGCTCCCAAACTGTGTTTTCCCCTTCCTTGATTCTCTGACCAGATTACACCCATATTAAAATACTCTTGTAATAATATTCCTGTCCACTAGGTGGCATCCGTACTCATGCCAACTGTCATAAACCTACTCCTGTGGCTCGTAGTAAATCCTCATTATACTCTGTTGCTCATATCTTGCTGATACTATTGCCAACATTAGCTTTTACCACTACTAGAAGCATTCCTCTTACCCTAGCATCTCTCCCACTTCTTTCCTTTATCTCTATACTTACCCATATATGGACTTATCCAAACATAGAATTACCTTTAAAAATCAGCATGGGACTGTTTGTTTCTCTTGTTTCTTCCTTTTGTCTCTTCTTACTCCGTTCGCCCTCAGCCTACCACTTAACCTCCTTCAAACACCTATATTACTCACATTTCCACTACCCACTTCTACAGACATCCACACAAACCCCTCACTATCCCCCCACAATAACATAAATATAATATCTACACCTAGTTACCTACTTGCAAAGTTCCACAGACTGTCCCACATCAAATACAATCCTTCAACCAAAAAAGATCAGTCTCTATTAGCTAATCTACATTACACATTCTAAAAAAACCGTCCTTACAAAATGGTGACATTCATCCTAACCCAGGCCCAGCCAATGTCCTACCTACTGATCTGCTTACTGCTCAGTGTGGTAGAGGGATAGTTGGTAATACACTTCCCAACTCACTCCTAATAGCACATCTCAATATCCAAAGTGTCAGTAATAAAGCTCTCCCTCTCCATTCTCTCTCAGACATATTCTTTTGGCATTCTATGCTTGACAGAGACTTGGTTAAAACCACAAACTCGAAACAATGAAATTATCCCACTAGGATATAACCTATTGAGACATGACTGTATAAGGAGAAAAGGAGGGGGAGTAGCAATTCTTTACTGAGATGGACTACAGGTTACCACCTCACCTTATAACCCACCTGTGGACAATAATGCAGAAGTCCTTATTTCCAAGATTCAGGTTAATCTTAGTAAATCCATAAATATCTTGTGTATCTGTCTACCTCCTGGAAATAACATCAACTCCTTAGAGGATATCCTTAGCTGAGTCTCTACAACCTTCCCACAAGAAACTATAATCCTAGGCAATGTCAATATTGACTGGAAGTGCATCAGTACTGAACATCCCACTTTTCATATTAACCTTCATGACTTCTCTCAGACTATCACCTGCCCAACTAGAATTAACAAACCAAACCAAAAAGAGAGCAGCTTGGATTGGATACTTAATAACCACCACCAAACTTACAAAGTTAGGTATCTTCCCTAATGATGTAAGTGACCACTCCTTGATCTATATAATCAGGCAAAAAACAGATATCTTACATCCAACATCATGTAGGACTATACGTTCCAACAAGCATTTTAACCAAGAACTATTCCAGAATGAACTTAGTGCCTGTGATTGGACTTGTCTAAAAACCCTCCCATTGGAAGAAGCTGTCCTATATTTTAATTCCAAATTTTTAACTATCCTAGACCTGCATGCACCCAAACGTAAAATAAGAATTGGGTCAAAACCAGTCTCATGGCTCACCAAAGATACCAAGCAAAAAGTCCTACTTCGAAATAAAGCCTGGACTAGGTGGCGAACTACTAAAAGCACATTTGATCAACAAATATTTAGACAAATAAGAAACGCAACTAAAATATCCATACTCCTAGATAAAAAAAAACTTTTACTGTCAAATACAGCAAACACACCAAAATAACCCCCAAAGATTCTGGGCAAGTATCAATAGACTCCTACACCCAGGACACTCCAGTACACCAACCCCTTTAGGAGCTAATCATGAGACTCCCATCCAAACTGCTAATGACTTTAACTCCTTCTTCACTTAAGCTATCCAATCTCTAGCCAGTCAGCTATCTCCTGATACCTCCAGCCTTCCTACCCCCATCTTCCTATCTTCCAACTACAACCCATCTCTACTAACTTCATTTTCAAACTCCTAGCAAAACATAAGCAAAACATAAACCTTGTACCCCCTCCGCTGACCTGATCCCAGCTGAATGTCTGCAAAAAGCAGCTATAGCTGTAGCTTATCCAATATCAATCCTGATAAGTAGAACCATTAAGGAAGGATCCATCCCTGCCATCTGGAAAATGTCACACATTATCCCCCTACACAAAGGTGGCAACTCAAATTAATATTCTAACTATTGGCCCATAGTTGTCTGTTTTTATCTGTCTTGGAGCTTTTCTCCCCGGGCCTCTACTGAAAATGGACATATATCCAGTTAGACTAGCCCGGTCAACAAATGTAAAATAAATATATTATGTATGTACATAGACATGCACAGAGACGCACAGGGATCTTGCAGTTTTTCTTTTTAAAAGAACATGGCAGGTCAAATGGGAAAGTAGTAAGAGTTGAAAGTACTCAAAAAAAAAAATTGCTGTACTTAAGCTTATATCAAAATTCAAACCCAGAAATTTAAGATATGTTTGCTATGCTCAAAAACTTAGACATAAAAACATGACAACTTTTTGCCTGGCATCCACAGCTATCTTTCAGATATCACATAAGTTGTACCAAAAATAATTATGGTTTCAGAATAAATAAGTGTCTTCACGCCATTTTTAAATTCCGCTGACAAAAGAACATCAAATTTAGACATTTCACAAATTATTTTGAAAACTATTATATCCTAAATGATATTTTAATAGTGCAACAACATTCAGTACATTTAGGTATGTACAGCTGAGACACCATCTGTGCAACCTCCTGAAAGGGGGAGAAGGGGTTTCTGCCTATTTTGACCGAAACCTTTCTGCAACAGGGTAGTTAACTGCAAAAGGACACTGCTCCCAAGTGGTTTTCAACATGCATTCATAAATACTGGAAGGCCAGTAAGCTTCATGACCATTCTTATCTTGCCAGTACCATTTTCCAAGAGGGTCATGTCATTCACACCTGCAGAAAATCTGGGGATATCTATCCAATTATCTAGTTTATGTATAAAGGAAGCTAGTGAGTCAGAGTACTTGTTATGTAGAGGAAGTTTATTACAGAGCTTTGGGAGGTGCTGAGTTACAAACCTATCCTTCCACCATATATGTTTATGAAGTTTTTAAGTTCCTGGTTCTAGTATTTGTAGATACATTAGATTTGCGCAGAATTGGGAAAATCTTGGACAATTACGTCTCTAATAGCATGATAAGAGTGGCAGATCTCTTCTTAACAGTCTATGTTGTTGTTGATGTTCTTCGTTTTCCATTGCTGCAGTCCTTACTATTGGGTATAGTCCGCCACAGCAGAACTCCGGTCCGCTAATGATTGGCAGTTTGCTTTTTTTATGGTGTCAAGTTGCCAGCCCGACGCCCAACCTTTCAGACGAGTTGGCACGCCCATTAGAAGAACATGTTTTTCGCCTCAGTATTTAACCGGATGTCAGAAAAGTGAATAACTGCAAACAAATACCTAGGGATTACCATATGTGTATACCTTGTTTGCCCTAGGGCAGGAGTTTTATAAGCTGCCCTCTCAGGAGGCAGGCCAGGCTGAGGGGGCTTCGCCAACTATTCTTCCTCTTCCCAAAGTAGTTAGAGCCTCTCCTTCTGCTGCCCAAAACTTTTAGAGGTAGGCCAACTTCAGCTTCAGTGTAGGCTTCCTAGCCTTCTCGGTTCTGTACCTAAGAAACATATACTTAAAATGTCAGAAGATTTGGTTACTATAATTAGAGGTTCTATGAGCCCTCCTGATAAGAGGCCTAGAGTGGAACCAGAGTTTGACAGTTCAAGGCTGAGTCTTCATGGAACAGGGCTTCTAAGGTCTTCTCTTGGAGATTTGCAGGAGTATCCTCATTATTCTGATTCTGATGTGGATGATGCCACTCCCTTGGCTTCTCCTCCTGAGGATTTTTCATTTTCAGAGACTCTGCATTCCATGAGGGCAAGCAGGATTACTCTGTTCAGGAAGAGGCTTAGGGGAATTTTGTTTTACCCCAGCATAGGCCCTTAGCTATACCTGTGTTGAATGTGGTGGAAGATGTTTTTGCAGAGGCTTCCTGAACCCTGATTCTTTGCCTCCTGCTCCTGTTAAACCTGATAGGTACTATAGGGTGCCCGGCTCATAAGTATTTGTTTAAGAGTCCTAGGGCGACCCAGAAACTGTTTCTCAGGGGCTAAAGGTGTTACGCCTCTGTGGTTAAAAATCCTGTTCCCACTGACAAAGAGGCAAGGGCGTTAGATAGGTGGAAGAAAGTGTATACTTCCCTCTAGCCATGAGAGCGTTGAATTGTCAGTTTCATGCTGAAATATCAAAATTATCTCCTTTCACAATTGAAATCTAAGGTGGATGCTGGAAGGTATTGATTGTAAAGACTTGCTGGATTTAGTTTATGTGTCTGAACAAGTGGGCAAGCATTCTTTGCAATGTGGTTTTGATGCTGTGCAGGCCTCCAGGGTGGCTGCCACTACTTCTGTTCTTCGCAGGCATGCCTGGTTGAGGATCAAAATTTGGCTGAGCATGTTAAGACAAGGGATTTGGATTGGTTCACCTGTGGAAGCAGTTTTAAAGAAAGATTCCCAGTGATGCTAGAAAAGGAAGACCTTCTACAGCATCTGGAATATCTTATAGCAGTGCTAAGATGCTAAGATATTCTGTGAACTAAAATAAAGTCCAGTCTAGTACCCTCTCAAGACATGTGCTTTCTGGGTGTGAGACTGAATACAGCAGCCCTTTTTTAACCCCGGACAAACAAAAGAGTCTGTCACTTTACTTCCATCAACTATCTCATCAGTCCGTGCTGACTGCAGAGACAGTCCTTCAAGCATTAGGGTTCATGGCATCTTGTATTCTGGTGCTTCCCAATGCCAAACTGCATATGAGGAAGTTACAATGGTATCTCAAAAATGTATGGACACAGCACTGCCAGGATTTAGACACTGTCATTCAAATAATACCTTGCCTTCAAAGAGAATTTTGTGTGGTGGGCTCAGGAATGTCACCTAAACAAGGGACTCTCTGTGACCCGGCCAGGCGAGTCAGATTTACCGACAGATGCCTCAGACATTGCTTGGGAGCTCATCTAAATGGACAGTGGATACAAGACAGACAAGTGGCCTGCCAGACTACAGCATCTACATATCAACATGAAGGAGATGTTTGCAGTCCAGTTCGCATTGCTGGCTTTCAAGGAGTTACTTCTTCCAGGGCAGGTGTTGATTCTAACAGACAACACAACTGTCATGTGGTACTTCAACCAAGGGGAACACATTCTTATCCTCCATGCAGGCATGCAATGATTTTATGGGAGCGCTCTTGCAAACTCCTTTAGGCAAGGTTTCTGCAGGAGCACAGAACTCCTTAGCAGATGTGTTAAGCAGACAAATCATGGATCCCCACAAGTGGAAACTGGATCTTCATGTATTTCAGAAATTGACAGTGTCATGGGAACTCCAGACAGATCTGTTCGCTTCTCCACTAAACCACCAGCTGCCACAGTTTTGCACAAAGGGTTTCATCACACAGCTTGGAAAGTGGATGCTCTGTCTTTCAGTTGGACAAACCTTCATGTGTGTGTGCCTTTCCACCTCTGCCTCTTCTTCCAAAGGTACTGTTAAAGGTCAGACAGGACAGGCCAAGGATGATTTTGATAGCTCCAGATTGGCCTCGGCAACACTGGTACCCTCTACTACAGAGTCTGGTAAAGAAGCCTCCATGGCCCTTTGATTCCACATCTGTTATCCCAGCAGGACGGTCATCTGCTCAATGTCCAGCTTCCTCTCTTCATCTGACTGCCTGGTTGAAAACACAGCAGGCCCCAACTTCCCCAACAAGTTTTAAATGTGATTTATGAAGCTTAAAGACCTAGTACAAGGAAAGTGTACGCGAGTAAAATGGAAGAGATTTTTTTTTGGAGTAAACAAAGAATTTGAGATTTCTGAGCCTAATTTTATATGGCCTTCAATATCTTACTGAGCTACTGACAAGGGTCTGTCCTTCCATTAAGATTCATAGATTCGCAATCTCAGCTCACTGTGATTGTGACCCACCATTGTTTTCGTGACCTTGTTTGTTCAGTTTAGAGGCAAAAATATAAGACCCCAATGAGAGCTCCTACTCCTGCTTGGATCTCACCTCTTTGGTGTTGGAAAAACTTAAAAACTTACTCCTTTGACTTTTTGGCTCACGGCTACTGCTGGATGAAAATTTTTGTCATGGAAGACTGCTTTTTGTTGGCTATTACCTCTGCAAGAAGGGTGTCTGAGTTGCAGGCCCTTATGGCAGTCGAGCCCTTTTTGATTTTCCATAAGGATAGGGTATCATTACGTACTAATCCTTCCTTTATGCCTAAGGTGGTTTCTAGTGTGGCTTTAAACCAAACTATTCATTTGCCTACCTTATATGCAGACCCCCAAAATAAAGTGGAGATGATTTTGCATACTTTAGATGTACACAGGCAATTGCGTTATTACTTAAGCGGGACTAAGGATTTTAGGCAGTCTCAGCAGTTGTTTGTTTCTTTTTCTTTGAGTTCGCAGGGCAAGCCTGTGTCAAAACAAACTATTTCTAGGTGGATTGGCTTTTGCATTGCATTTTGTTATTCCCATCATGGCAAGGAGGTTCCAGCTGGGATTAGGCCTCATTCCACTAGGGCTGCTGCCACTTCAACAGCATTTCTACGGGGGGTGGCAACTAAGGATATTTTGGAAGCAGCTACTTGGAGTTCAGTGCATACTTTCTCTAAGCATTATCACCTTCCTATCTACTCTAAGTCTAGGGCTGGTTTTGCCACAGCTGTTTTGCAAGGCATGTTGTCAGCTCCTGCTTCTTTATGATTTGCCAGCCTCCCTTACCTCTGCTTTGGGATTCTACCCAATAGTAAGGACTGCAGCAATGGAAGACGAAGAACATAGTACAGTTTTGTACCTACCATAAATGTAGATGTTCGAGGATTCCATTGCTGGAGTCGAATTTACCCTCCCTCCTTCCCCTGTGTGGTGAGGGGTGGTTGTGTAGGTGATTTACCTGCTATTTTTTGTATATATTGTTCATGTTTTGGTGCAGGTATTTTGGGCCTTGTCTTTTAGGGTCTTCTGACATCTGGGGCAAGAAAGACTGAGGATATGACGCCGGTCATGCGCAGTACCCTGACGTGCTGGCGCCAGTCTAATGCGCCTGACCGACGCCAGCCTTATACTCTGGTATTCGGGCCGACTGGATGCGGACTATACCCAATAGTAAGGACTGCAGCAATGGAATCCTCGAACATCTACATTTATGGTAGGTACAAAACTGTACTTTTTGTCTTTCGGCTTTTCCTGGTTAGGGGTCGCCACAGCGGAACTCCTGTCCGCTAACGATTGGCAGTTGTTTGTTTTTTTTATGGTGTCAAGTTGCCAGCCCGACGCCCAACCTTCAACGAAGGCACACCCATTCAACGCATGTCTTTCGAACGCCCACTCGACCGCGGGGAGGACATGCAGACTGCACACAGTTTCATAGGTGGATACTAGCCTATCTGCCCTAGGGCATTTATAAGCCTAGCCAGAGTGCGTTTGGCTTTCGCCACCCTTTTAGATTAGTTGACTGTGCCTCTGTATAGTAGGTCACAGAAGATAGCCCTTTTGAGGTTAGTTTACTGTGCCTCTGTCTAGTAGGGGGACAGAAGAGATTCCAGGGGTAAACCTATGATCTCCCATCCACTCGTCAAGATTTCTCTTGAAGAGGGTCATTGAGGGACTCTGCCTAACATGGATTGGGATTTTGTTCCAGAGTGAGGGGAGACTCTGGGATATGAATCTGTCCCTCCAGCATGTCCTATTTATTTCTGTGCTGAGGTTTAAGTCCCTGGAGCGTGTAGCTCTAAGGGATTTGGATTTCCTGAGGTGGAGCATGTCCATTAATTCTAGGTTGGACATGGCTTTATACATCAGGCACAAATCGCCTCTGAGTAGGCGGTAAGCAACTGAGTAGAGCTGGAGTTTCTTTAGCCTAACTGCGTAGGGCATCTGTTTGAGTCCCTTGATCCTCTTGGTGAGGTACTTTTGGGGTCTTTCCAGTTGCTGCAGGTGTCTGGTAAGGTACATCCCAAATGGGGCATTGTATTCAATTATGGGCCTGATGAGTAGAGGGGCACAATGACCTCTCTTGATCTAGATGTTGACCCTTTCGTGATAAGGTGGGCTATATAGAAGGTCTTTCTAACCACTTTGGCAACGTGATTGTCAAAGGAGAGATTGCTATCTACTTGGGTCCCCAAATTCCGAATTACTTCTTCCGTACTTAATGGATTACCACCTATGTTGTAATTTGTGGGCACTTTGTTTTTCCCAAAGGGGATGACTATGCACTTTTTGGCATTTAGCTTTAGGCCATGGCTCTGGCACCAGTTATCCGTCTCTGTGAGACCCTTTTGGAGGATGCTTGTGTCAGTCGGCGAGTCGATTATGGCACCCAGTTTGCAGTCATCTGCGAACCTGGTCAGCCATAGTCCTCCCATGTTGGCCTGTACCTCAGAGAAATGTATACCGAACAAGAGAGGTCCCAGGACTGAGCCTTGTGGGACGCCATTTGTAACTGGTTTAGAGTCTGACATGGCACCTGCAATTCTGACCATGTGGGTTCTATCCCTGAGCCAGTTTGCAACCCATCTTGTGACATAGGGGTTGATATTTAAGCTGGTGAGCTTATTTATGATACCCGAGTGAGGTATTGTGTCGAAGGCTTTTGCGAGGTCTAGGTAGGGTGTGTGGACTGCCTTCCCTTCATCTATGGCCTTGGTGACTGTTTCAAAGAAGTTGACGAGGTTCAAGAGGCAAGATCTGCCCTTAACAAAGCCGAATTGGGTAGGATCCAGTGTTTGGAGGTTCCCAATGTCTTTGTTTATGAGTTTCATGATGATACGCTCCACAGCTTTGCAGACCAGGCTAGTCAGGTTTATAGGGCGATAGTTTCCGGGGTCCGTTGTGGCACCACCTTTGTGGAGTGGGACCACTGTTTGCTGTACGCCATTCCTTGGGTACATATCCTGTAGTAAGGCTGAGATTGAACAGTGACGTTATGTGAGGGTTCAGTTCTTCTTGGAGTTCGTGTAAGACACAGCCCGGGACGCCGTACGGTCCCATTGATGCTGTGTTTTTTGCTTTGGAGAGGGCAGCTCTCACCTGTGCATCTGTGATGTCAGGGAGGCTACACTCTGTTGGGATGGACATTTGCTCTTTTGGGGGGGAAGGGGGGGGGTTTAAATTGAACCTGTCTGCCAAGATGTTGGCAATGTATGTGGGTTCAGTGTAGTTTTTATCATTTTGAACTAACTCAGAGCATATCTGGGAGTTGCCACCCAGGTTCCTGACATAACTAAAGAAGGCCTTGTGATTATCTTTAGCATCTTGTGCAATTTTTCTTTCGAAGCTGGCCTTAGATGATTTTGAGGGATTGTAGTTTCTTGCTAGTACTGATCAGAGATGCCTTCCCTTTTTGGGATTTTGCTCTATCATGTAGTAGCTTCCTCCTTCTAAAGGGACAGAGCTTGCCTGCGATCATTTTGGTTAGGAACCTCTGGGAACTTCCTGACTGCTAGATAAGTTTAGTGAGATACATCTCAAAGTGAGTATCGTCCTTAACTATAAAGGAGTGATTGCCTCTTTGGACCTTGACATTTCTTAACAGGAATAATGTATCATAATTAAACAGAATCAGTATTTCACTGTTTCATATGGAGAAAGGTTACCTGAACAGCAAAGGAAAAGTATTCTGTATCAAAACAGGTTTTATTTGTTTTAAAGGTGGTATTTCACTGTTTTATACTAAGCAACCAACCTTCCCAGCATCTGAAAACACCTCAGCTTCACGCAGCTAAAGATTTCATTAGGCCTAACCAACTTCAGGAAACCACTTCCTACTAGATTTATTTAACACCAAATAAAAACAGAATAAAGGTGATGCTCCCAACCTTCAGCAGTCACTGCTCCATAACCTTGTCTATTCCAGCTTCCTTCACTTGAAACCCTCCAGGCCTAATCTCGGCAAATCATCTTAAAAACACACACACAGAATTGAACACTGCGATAAGATGACCTCTTCATAAACAGTGATTCTACTTCAGTAGCTACTTCTCTACTTTTATTCTCAAACTACAACACAAATACTTCCTTAAAAGTCACATGAAAAGCCCATACAAACTCCTGGATTACTAAAGAACAAAAATCTCTCTTCAAACTCAAGACACTGCATGGAAATCCTGGAAATCTACTTCCTCGCCCATAAAAAAGTGACCATTTCATTCAGCTAAGAAAGAAACCTAGACAAAAAAAGCACTAGACAGCACATGCAACCACTCTTGTCATCAGCCCAAAAATTTACTCCATACAACCAAAAGAAATTCTGGAAACTAGTCAATAACAAAACCAGCAGTACTCCAGAGAAATGTCCCCATCAAAAAGATGCTATCGAAACTCAGTCCAGATGCAACACATAACAGACTCTGTAATCAAATGTCACTCTTCCAACCACTACCATCTGTACCCAATGCATACCTCTCTTTCTTAACACCACCACAAACACACCCTAGTTCTACTTTAAAAGAATTACCACCCCAGGAACTAAAAATGAATTTTAGATAATTCCAACAGATGTGCCACCAGGGACTCATGCAATTCACCCTTGGGTTTCTCCTTCTCTTTAAAGATCACATTGCATTGCCTTTAAAACAACTCCACAGTGTTAGGAGTATATAGACACTTATTACAGTGCATGTACTCTTCTGCTTGTTAAAATATAGACATTTAAATGCATGTAATATTTCTGTTTGTTTGCATATATACACACAAAAGAGTTACTCTTTCCTGAGTTAGAATTGCATGCTTTGGCATCCCACTGTGTAATACAGAATGTTCTGTGCCTGGTACAAGTTTCAAGGAGAACTGCAGGTAAGAAACCCATGTACAGGAATGAACAACTCCATACCGGCTGGAAACGGAAACAACAGAAATAACAGGAACGACTCCTTAAAAAGTTTAAGATTGTCACATAATTCACCTTGAAACAGAACACAATGAACAGACTGCATCAAAAGACTGCTTTCATAAAAAAGTGTATATAAAGGACATTGAAAGTAAATGGTGGTAGATCTGATTTTTTGTTGGATCTGGTACATATAGGAACACATTTGATGTTCTTTGTGTTTCACTGTTGCAGTCATCACACCAGGGCCATCCCTGCCAGGGCAGCCCTTGACTGGCCCTAATACCAGAGAACCACCACTTCCACATCGGCCGCTGTTGTCCCAGGACCGACACCAGGCTGTCGGCAGCACAAAGTGAGGCAGCCGACGCCATTACATCAGATTTTCTTGCCGTGGAGCCCAAAGCGGAAGCAGTTCGCACGAGTGCCGGTCAGCCGCTACCTGAGTTTTCATCTACCGAATTGAAGTTGAAGTCTTCTAAAGCCAAGTACCCTATTGGGGATCCTTTTTCTTGCACTAACCGATGTCAGGAAAAAGTTAATAACTGTCTCGCCTGTGGAAAGCAAATACCACACCGAGACTTCCATTCTTACTGCATCGCTTGTTTAGGCCCAGACCAGGATGTCCCCCATTGTCGCTTCTGTGCTTTGTTCAACGCCAAAACTATCCATCGTCAGGCCCTTATTGTAGCCAGATATTTTCGTTTACAGTCCTCAAATTCTGATATGGCTTCGGTAAGCCATTCGACAGTAGATCTTTTGAAAAAACGTAAAGATAAAGACAGAGACAGACCGCACAGGTCTAAACCTACCGATAACACTTCCGTTAAGCTAGTCGTCAGTTCTCCGGTCATCAGTGAGGTGCTTTCGCAGCCCCTGATGCCAGCTTCTGTGGATTCGCAGGTCGCTACTGAAACCCTTTCAGAGTCTGGAATGCCGCAAAACTCTTCGACTAAGGATCCTGCGGTTGTCTCTACCTTGGATGGGTCCGGAGCCACTGAGCAGGCACCGGCTTCCGAGGAAGTCCTTCACACTACCGATTCTTGACACAAACTGACATCATCTTTCATGACTACCATTCTTTTAAAAACGACCGAATTTCTAAGGGCCAGGGTACGAACCGCACCCAAGAAACTGACTACCCATTCGCAGGTGACTGCTTCCTTGCCTCCGTCTTCTTTTTCTTCTTTCAGCTGCTCCCATTAGGGGTCGCCACAGCGTATCATCTGTTTCCATGTCTTCCTGTCCTCTGCATCTTGCTGTGTCACACCAACCACCTGCATGTCCTCCCTCACCACATCCATAAACCTTATCTTAGGCTTTCCTCTTTTCCTGTTACCTGGCAGCTTCATCCTTAGCATCTTTTTCCCCAGTGTACACTGCATCCCTCCTCAGCACATGTCCAAACCAACGTAATCTTGCCTCTCTGGCTTTGTCTCCAAACCTTCCAACCTGGGCTGACCCTCTAATGTACTTATTCCTAATCCTGTCCACCCTCGTCACACTCAGTGCAAACATCTTTAACTCTGCCACGTCCAGCTCTGACTCCTGCCTTTTTGTCAATGCCACTGTCACCAACCCATATAACATAGCTGGTCTCACTACCCTCTTGTAGACCTTCCCTTTCACTGTTACTGGTACTCGTCTGTCACATAATTCCTGACACTCCACCCACTCCATCCTGCCTGTACTCTCTTCTTCACCTCTCTTCCACACTCACCATTACTCTGAACTGTTGATCCCAAGTATTTAAACTCATCCACCTTCGCCACCTCTACTCCCTGCATCCTCACCATTCCTCTATCCTCCTTCTCATTCACACACACATATTCTGTCTTAGTGTTGCTGACCTTCATTCCTCTTCTCTCTAGAGCATATCTCCACCTCTCCAGGGTCTCCTCCACCTGTTTCCTACTCACTACAGATCACAGTGTCATCTGCAAACATCATAGTCCACGGGGATTCCTGTTTAATCTCGTCTGTCAACCTGTCCATCACCATTGCAACTAAGAAAGGGCTCAGAGCTGATCCTAGATGTAATCCCAGTTCCACCTTAAATGCATCCATCACTCCCACCGCAGACCTAACCGCTGTCACACTACCCTCGTACATATCCTGTACCACTCTTAAATACTTCTCTGACACTCCCGACTTCCTCATACATTACCACAACTCCTCTCTAGGCACCCTGTCATATTCTTTCTCTAAGTCCACAAAGACGTAATGCAACTCCTTCTGACCTTCTCTGTACTTCTCCATCAATACTCTTAGAGCAAACATCGCATCTGTAGTGCTCTTTCCTGGCATGAAAACATACTGCTGATCACTAATCACCTCCCTTCTTAACCTAGCTTCCACTACTCTTTCCCATAACTTCATGCTGTGACTGATCAGTTTAATCCCTCTGTAGTTACTACAGCTCTGCACACCACCCTTATTCTCAAAAATAGGTACCAAAACACTTTTTCTCCATTCCTCAGGCATCCTCTCACTTTCTAAGATTTCATTAAACAATCTAGTTAAAAACTCCACTGCCATTTTACCTAAACACCTCCATGCTTCCACAGGTATGTCAACTGGACCAACAGCCTTTCCATTCTTCATCCTCTTCATAGTTATTTTTACTTCCTTCTTGCTAATCCACTGCACTTCATGATTCACTATGTGCACATCATCCAACCTTCTCTCCCTCTCATTCTCTTCATTCATCAGCCCCTCAAAGTACTCACTTTCCATCTGCTCAACACACACGCCTCGCTTGTGAGTACGCTTCCCTCATTATCTTTTTGTCACCCTTACCTGCTGCACATCTTTACTCGCTCGGTTCCTCTGTCTAGCCAATCGATACAGGTCCTTTTCTCCCTCCTTAGTGTCCAACCTTTCATACAACTCTTCATACGCCTTATCCTTAGCCTTCGCCACCTCTCTCTTTGCCATGCACCTCATCACCTTATACTCTTGTCTACTTTCTTCATCTGTCTGACAATCCCACTTCTTTGCCAACCTCTTTCTCTGTATACTCTCCTGTACTTCTTCATTCCACCACCAGGTCTCCTTGTCCTCCTTCCTCTTTCTAGATGTCACACCAAGCACCTTTCTAGCCATCTCCCTTACTAGCTCTCCTGTAGTTACCCAGCTATTCGGTAACTCTTTATTGCCACCCAGTGCCTGTCTTAACTATTCCCTGAACTCCACCTCACAATTACCCTTTCATTTTCCACCATTTGATCCCTGCTGCTGCCCTCACACTCCTCCTCCTCTTCATGATCACCAATGTCATCCTACAAACCGCCATCCTATGCTGCCTAACTACACTTTCCCATGCCACCACTTTACAGTCTCCAATCTCCTTCAGACTGGCCCTTTTACATAAGATATAATCCACCTGTGTGCATCTTCCTCCACTTTTGTATCTCACCCTAGCTACTTCAGTGGGTAGATGTCCGTACTTCATATGCCAGACCTGATCATATAAAATGTTCACAATGCAGCATGAGCTTGCCAGGTTTATTACTGCAGGCAATATACACACTCATCTTCATATGTTACCAGTGTATCAAGCCAAAACTGCCCTGCCCATGTATTCCCAGGCTATGTGAGCCATCTGAGTCTGCTCGCTCGTACCCTCCCCACCTGCCTCTTTCAACACCTGTGCCACTCACTGAGTGCAGACCAACTTGAGTCAGTCAAGAATTCATTCCTCTACACTAGGGATCTGGTCTGTATGTCAAAATTTTGGTGATTTACTTCAAGATGTGGGTGTAAGCACTGCTTATAGGTGAATACTAGGCTAACTGAAGAGCCATTTTAAGCCTAACCAATAACCCAAGGTCAGACTTAAAACCCTGTACCTTGTGTCTATGAGATGAAGATCTTAACCATTATACTGTACCCACCCTTGTTTCAGATGGCCTCCTGATCCTGTTACTACCTTTGCTTCTGTCCCCAGTGACAGTTTGGCTTTTCATTATGTCCACCCTCACCACTCTGTTGAACAAGACTGACACAAGAGATAGTGAATGACAATTGTTTAATAAAAGAAAACCTATATGTATAATGCATGAAGTTAATGAAAAAAGTTTAAAATAGTTTGCTTTCTTTTCTGTAACAATAGGTGTATTTGTGTCATTTTTCAATGCAAGAAGTTAATAAAGGTGTTTAAAAAAAGACTGACACGCGACCTGCTGATATTGCTTTGTCATGGTCAACTGTGGCAAAAAGGCTAAAGAAAAGCATCAATAAATTGAAGTGCTTTTAACTCCCTTGCTATAGTATTACTGATAACGGATGTGGATAGGTAGGAAGGAGCTGCTTTGCCTTAGGAGTGTACTGTAGGTTTAACGAGATCTTCCAGCTAATGCAAGGAAGAGGTATATGACCACCTTCAGAGAAGTCTGCGACAGGTATGTAGGTCAGTGGAGCAGTTCTGCTCCCACCACCTCTTAGACCTGTTTAAAGACATTCCAATGCTGTAGCCCAAGTGCCATGGAACATGTCATATTTTATGTTCAGCAAAGAGTGCTGCTTGTAGACAAACTCGAACCCCAAATTGTTGAGCTTTGAAAAAAAATCCTGATTCTCCGTCCCAGTTATCATCCCATGGACAGGGAATCCAGGAATCTCTGGACATATTTCTGAATTATGTTCACAGCCTTCCCTTGTGCCCAGAGTGCCAAATTGAACTGTCTTACTCAGATTCTGTATTTATCCCTTAGATAAATTGCAGAATTCTCTGGATGTAATGTTGAACAACTCTTTTAAGGAATCCCTTAAGGCACAGGTATTCCATAACCTGTAGTGGGCAATGTCCTGTTTTGGGATGCATGTGATGCAACAGACAAGTGCTGCCAGTTTGGCAGATCTGGCATAACCATCCATAAGTATTCTTTGACCTGTTTCAGTACTTTCACTAAAAAATCGGTACATCCTCTGTAGACTTCAATTTCAAAGTTACATTGTTGTTTGGGCCAGAAATGGCTAAGTCTTTGAGAACAGCCAACCTTTATCTACTGTGGGAGTAGGAATTCTCTCTCTCCAGAATTTTACCTTCGATAGAACTTCATTTGGATATAGAGGAAGCAATGAATATGTTCTTCATATGGATCACTGCTGCAGTAGTCTAAAGTTATATGGTTTATATCCTGCTGAAGATATAACAGCTAGCCAGCTTCCAAACCTTCGAGGCAACTTCCACATGCCTGAACCATTAACTTGAGCTATGCTGACAAAGACAGGTTTGGGTGCCAAGCCCTTTACAGCTGTCCTATTTCAGAAGAAAGTACTGTTGTGTGAGCTTTTGAAGATCGATGGTCCGTCACTGCTGTTACTGCTGTTTCATTGCTGTTCAGATAAATTCCTTCGGGGGGGGGACTTGCACCTTATGTTTTCTGAAAGATAACTTATTCCCCTGCTTGAAAAGTAATTGTTTAAGCTAGGAAAGTGTTTTTAATGAAGCTCACATGACTTTTGATCACTTAAACCAGAGAGTTACTTTTTTGCTTTTGTGGTAAAAAGTTGTTAAAATTAATTTTGAACTACTATTTCTGTGGTAAACATTGTGTTCTTTTACTTTTGGGTCTGTAAGTGTGTTTAAATTGCACTTACAATGTTTTAACGGGAAAAAGTTGCTTTTTATTACAATTTATCTGTTATACTGACCATAGTTGCCAGGCTTCCCCTAGAATCAAGCATCTTTTTTTGTCTTGACCATGGAACAATCTACTGGATCCTTAGTTCTTCCTTCATAATTACACACAAAAAAGGAAAATGGTTAAATCAGCCTTTGCAACCAGCACACGTTGATAAAGTGCTTCAGCCACAAATGGCGGACTCTGCTATGGTCAAAACTTGATCCTCTGACCACTCATCTTTTTTTTGGTTCCTGCTCGTGTAGTCCCTACAACCACCATAAACTTGGGGTTAGACATATCCTGTGCAGCTATTGGAGTGCCCTAGATGGGCAGGGGAGAGATAATATTGTCATTCCTGGGAGAAGAGGCAGAGATTGCCACTCCGCCTAGCTGGAAAGCTGTGCCAGTTTCAATGGAGTCTTATTCCTGGCAAAAGTTTGTTTTTTCTTCAGAAATTCGAGTCAGAAAGGAACAACAACTTTAGATACATGTCTACTTCTGTCTCATTTACTCTGGACATGAATAATTTATTGGGTTTAGCTCAGAGTTAAGGTCAGTTTCTTCACCATTACTGTGTGCTCTTTTCTGTTAAAAGGAAATTCCCCAGGGCACTACCACGCTGATAATACGCTTCTAAGAGCTGACAGTTCTTTGTTATTAGGTCACTGTCCACGTCTGTTTCCAATCTTTTGACCAACAGTTATCTGTTGTTGTAATAAAGTTATTCTGTATTGCACAACTTAAAAATGAAGGGATTGTGTTTAGATCTAGGGATGCCATTGCCCCGCTCTACTCGGTCCTTGTTAGGCCAGTCATTGACTGTAATGTTCCCTTTGGCATGTATCTGTCCAGATAACATGCAATAAATGGAGCACCCACAAAGATATCTTACTAAAAGGATACAAAGCCTAAACAACATTTCCTACATGCACATACTCTGACTGCTAAGATGTGACCTGTGTCTGGCATACAAGACATCCTTCTACATATTATTGATGGATTTACTGCACATCAGCAAGTCAAATGGCATCAGAAATACTCAATCCAGGGATCAAAACCTCTTCTACATCATCAACAGAATGGTTTGGAGAGACTGGTGTATCTCGGTGAGGATAATGCTTCTGCTGTGAAACGGACTCCCCATCCACAAAAAGAGAATTTGTAGCTGTCCATATTCAAGTGCAACTTGGACCTATGGATAAGAAACAGAAAATTTACCCCAGGACTGCTCCCTTCTTTACTAATGGAAAGAGGCAGCTCCTAAATGCTTTATCCCATACATGGTTCCTCTCAAATTGTCTGTTATGTTGCCAGTTGCTCTCATTGGGGTAATAAAAATTGGCCTTGCTCATCCCATAGTCTGTGATCTCTAGCCAAATGGTTATTTTGAGCACAAATAGGGAAATTGGTTAGGCTTTAAATGGCCCACAAGGGCAGCTATCCTAGTACTTGCTTATAAAGAAAATGTGATTTCTTTATTTTCTGAAGAGATTCAGGACTTTGAAACTTAAAATGCGTCTGTTGTCACTACAGATTTTTTACAAAGATCCTGTGGAGAGTGACTTTGGCCAGTACTTTTGAAGGATTCTTTTTATCTGATACTATTTTCAGAATAAATTGCTCATTTCAGTGAGGAATCTGATGTTTCGCAGCCTTTCAAGAAATGTTATGATTTTCTACAACTGAAGAAAGTACTCTTCTTTTTCCTGTTCTTTCTGCTTTGGAGAATGTTTTTGTTTCGTCACAGCCAGCTACTACCCCCCAGAAAGTAGATTGACAGTATGAAGTTCCTCTGCATTTTAAAATGTTATATTCTCATCCCAGATCAGACCTAGCAGCTATAGCTTTCATGACTTAACTGCTGATAAACATCTGGCTAATACTAATCTCTACTGCCAAGGAGAGGAAGGTTTTTGATAGATTTTGGTGGAAAAGTATATGTCTGTGCACCACTTGTTTTTTTTAGAATTCTTGGCTCTTTAGCTCGTATATTGAAGGTTTATGCTTGCCTCTTGTGAGAGTATGAGGAATAGTTTGGCATTTGTTTCCCTATATGAGGAGAAGTCTACTTTGTGTAACTTTGTTGCTTCTGTCTCCTAAGTGACTACCCACTGTTTGAAATGTGCTTGTAATTCTGCTGATGCCACTTCTTGGCTGCTGCCTGTGCAACTGTTTTATGAGGAGGTTTGTCTGGCTGCATTCTCAAAACCTCAAGAGGATGTCAAAAATGAAATTTTGAATTCTTCCTTCTGTAGATACATACTTTTTGGACCTTCTGCTGAGAGGTCTTTAAAAGGTGTGATAGAAGAAAGCTGGCACAAGGAAGCCGTACGACTTTTCAGCACTACTTCTCAAAGTTTGCCAAAACATTCAATGCTCCCTTTACAACCTTCTTTAAAAGCAAAATAAACAGACCCAACAAGTTGCTGGTAAGCAGCTGTTTAAAAAATAGTAGAAGGGAGGTTCCAGGAAGAAAGCTGGATCACCCCCCCTCCCTTGAACAAAGGACAGTTTAATAAATCTAAGTGACTATATGAAGGACTTACCTTCCTCTCTCATCCTGGTAGTCCCTTAATCCTTCCAAACTATTTGAACCTCCATTTATCCCCTTGACAACAGTTTCAGGCCGATCTCCATCAAGGTTGCAGATGGTAGTGGGAGTCTGTCCCACCTTTTTGGGGATTCCTCCTCACCTTCCAGATCAAACTCTTTCCTCCTGTCATTCAGCATATGCTGGCTCTGGGGGTGATAGAAGCCATTCCTCCTCATCTGTTAGGGGAAGGATTTTATGCAGGGATGTTTCTGGCAACAAAGAATAAAGATTCTTTGAGATCAGTTCTGCAACTTTCCCTTTTGAACCTGTTTGATAATGCTCCAGTTCAAAATATCATCACCCCACAACTTGTATAAAAAAAAAAAAAGCCCATCATCCCATTGCTATAGATCCAGATTTCAGACGTTTAAGTCTTCTGTGGCTTGATCAGATTATTATTTCATTGAGTTACCCTTTGGTTTTTGTCCTGCTCCATGAGTATTCACAAAATGTCTAGCTGCTGAATAGCCTACTGCAGATGTCAAGGGATTAACATTTTCCTTATTTAGACTGCTTGCTTATCTTTGCAGAGTCTTTTCAAAGTGTCGGGAATCTCTTAGTTTGGTAAGGCATCTCCTACACAGGCTGGGATTCCAAGAGACCACTCATAAGTCTTGTCTGACTCCTTCTCACAGGTTTGTTTTCCTGTATTGTGTCCTTGACACCTTCAGTTCAAAGAGCTTTTCTTCCAAAGGAAAAATTGATCTATATTTAGATCTGTTTATGATTTTTTTCCCCCTCAAGACCACCATTTTCAGTAAGGGAATTCTGCAGGATTCTAGGTCTCACGGCTTCTATGATATTCATGATAGCTATTGCAAGACTCCATGTGAGAAAAATTCAGTGATACCTGAAATCTTTATGGTCCCAGCATCAACATCTCATAGGTTAATAGATAAGTACTAGGCTAACTGCACTTGTGGGCCATTTTAAGCCTAGCCAATACCCCATGTAAGAATCAAACTCTGCTCTTTGTGTCTGTATGGTAAACACATTAACCATTATGCCAACTTCTCACCCCCATAACTTGTAATATCTTTAGAGTTTGTGAGTCGGATTAGAACTCCTCACACTACATTTATGTTGAATGGAGGTCCAAATACAACAGCATCATGCTACAGGAGTCTATGTGGCATGACATTCCAGACTCCAGTTTTAATGTTTATGAAAAGGGAGATTTTGTGGTGGAAACATCAAATTTCTCAATCCATTTTTCCCGTTCTGCCTTCTTGCTCTAACAGTCAGTCCCAACAGATGCCTCAGCCTTTGCTTGCGGAGCAGGTTCTATGGGAATAAACGTGCAGGACCTTTAGAAAAGAAAAGTGAGACCTAAACATGAGAAGTTGGCTTTTAAATGCTCTTAACTCTGTCCGTCATCTGTGGCTCCAGGACCTCCACAAGTGTTTACAGACAACACCACAGTGATGTGTTACATAAACAAGCAAGATGGAACCAGATTTTTCCCTCTATGTAGACTAGGCATGGTAGCTAGGATATATAGTTTTGCAGCAGAGTCTCACTTTACAGGTATCTTGCATTCCTTTGCAGCAAAATTGTGTGGCAGAGAAGCTGAGCAGGACCAAGGCAGATTGTCATGAATGGAAACTGAATCAGTGGTTCCTTCAAGATATGATCCAGCTGTGTGGAACACCTCAAATAGATCTTTTTGCCACTGCTCACAACAGTCCACTAGCCAAGTTCTACTCCAGGACTCCATGTAAGAAGGCCTGTTAGATGGGTACATTTGCTTTTCCTTGGATAGGAATGTTCCTGTTTGCTTTTCTATTAATATCTAGGGTCATTCTGAATAGTCAGGATCTCAAATCGTCGTGGTGAATCCCTTAGTTTAGAAATGTCCAGGGGCAACTACCACAAGCTTCCTCACAGACTGGATTTACACTCAAAAAGGCTGGGGTATTTGATATGTCTTGACCCCAAACAACTTCAGCTGACTGCTTAGATGATAGTATTTTAATACCAAATAGGCACCTTTTTTTTCCTGAGTATGTACAAGCAGGTAATAATAAAGACAAGAAATCCTGCTATTGGAAAGTCCTATATTAGAAAACAGAAAAGGTTTTCTGGTTGGCACTAAGAAGAGAGAGACCTGCACCCATTCAGGTCTATTGTTTCTCTGGTTGTACATCATTTGTGTGATTTGCTGTCCTGTGGCCTGTCTTACTGTTCAGTCAAGGATCATTTGTCTGCTATTTCAGCATCCCAGCTCATGGAGCAGTCTCTTTTAATGCAGTTTTACATACGTACATACAGACATTTCAAGCATGGGCATTAATGCCCTTCTAGCCTGCCAATGTACTAAAACTGTTGTTCCCGTAATAAGTGTCCAGGCTGCTTGTACAAATATCTAAACTAGTGCTTGCTTTAATGTAATTTGCTAGTCTGTTACATGCATCGGCTGCTGTCTCTGAGAACCAGTTAGTACACTCCTCATTCCTATAGAATCTTCTAGATAGCTTGTCTGATTCTCTACTACTTTTTAATAATCCCAAACATTCCCAGAGGTAGGTGTCTCTAAATGCCCTGTATACCTGAATAAGGTCTCTTTTAAATATTTCTGTGAGCACTGTACAAGTTCAGCTGGTTTAGTCTTTCATACTACCTTAAATTTTCACATCCAGTTTTAGTGTTTATTTTTGCTGTACTCTTTCTAGTTTTCTCATGCTTGTTTCCTTATAAGCTTTCTGTATTGTTATTCCATACTTGTTTAGGTCTAATGTATCTAACAATCAATGACTTCATCATTTCTGATTTCCTAGACTTTATAAATCTTTTTATGCAACTTGTAGTTCTATAACTGTCATTAACAATTTGGTTGATATGATTAGAAAAACTCGTATACTCGGGTCCTTAAATTAATCTACAGTTTCAATCACTGAATGCAGTATTAAATATTCACCTTTCAGTTTCTCTCAAATCTCATATGCTTAGTTTTTTATGTATTTATTAGCATATTATGTGAAAATGTGTTTGAATGTGGTATCAAGTATGAAGTCGCCTAGAAAACTGGTGGCTTCTCCTTTGAATCTTCAGTTTTTGTTTGAAAAACTAACTCTTACTCTAAACCAGCTTACCAGGCTGACTTGAGGTTCTTGACATGGAAAACAGTCTTTCTTACTGCTCTGACTTCTGCAAGAAGAATATCTAAGTTGCATGCTCTTAAGGTGGGTCAACCTTATCTCATTTTCTACAAAAACAGGTTTCTGTAAGAACTAATACTTCATTCATGCCTAAAGTGACATCAGAGTTTAACTTAAGCCATGCTGTCCATCTCGGTCTTCTTCCAGAGCAAAAAAATGAGGTAGGATACTCCATACCTTGGTTGTCTACAGTCAACTCCTTTATTTTGATGAAACAAAATCTTTCCAAGCTTCTAATCAGTTGTTCATTTGATATGAAGTAAGAATAAAGGACAACATGTGTCAAAGCAGACTATTCCCAAGTGGAAGGTATTGTGCTATACCCACCACAACAGAACTATTCCAAGCAGGGTCAAGGCTCATTTTACTAGTGCCTTGGCTTCATCTGTGGCTCATTAGAAAGTGTTGGATTCTAGAAGTACTCTAGAAGCAAAAACTTGGTCCTGTCTGCTCACATTTACAACATACTTTCAGCTAGATTTCTTCTCCAGGTCTAGGACAGGTTTTGCTAGGACCATTCTCCAGAGACACCTGCAGCCTAATCCTTCCACTTTCTCCCAGTTGTTTTAAGTTATGGTAATCTGCCTATATAGGTTAGGCTACTGCTGCAGTGATCCATTTGAAAAATGTGGTGCAGTTGTGGAAACACACTTATAACAGTAGAAGTTTGAATGATCACAGTAGCTGCTCCCTCCCCCCTTACTTTTTTATGCCAGCGTGTGGACATTTTCTTTTCCTAGCATTGCTCTTCTTAGAGCTTTCCCCTCTCTCTGTATGTTGTCATGAAAGCTCTGAAGAGCTTTCTACTCAAACCTGTCTTTTATTCAGCTCAGCTCGAACTGACTTGTGGTTTGGGCACTTGGATGGTGCTCTGAAACTTTAGAATCTTTCTGACTTTTTTACATCATTAGCAAGGTGTAACCCATGTAGCTTAGGCTACTGTAACAGTAATCATTCATTCAAACGTCTACTGTTATAAGTTTGTTTACACAAAATCTTTCCGAGCTGTCCTGTCTTTGTTCATAAGACTTCTTTGGACCCTAGAAGACCTTCCTAGAAGGATGCTGGTACAGTAGATGTGGCCCTTGACATTATCAGGAAAACTGCAGTCAACTTTAGGGCCCCAGTTAAATTGGCCTGCAAATGTGTTTGTTCTGAAGTATGCTGTTTTATGATTTTTATTTGAGTGATTCAGAATGTGTAGGTATTAAAACTGTTATATTTGTTTATTTAGAGCCTGTATAACTAGTATTTCATCTATTGTGCTGTTTAACACACTTTTCTCCAAGCATTCAACATTGACATGTTGGCAGTTACCTGCTTATGTTGTTCTTCCTCATATGTAAATGACAGCAGCATATTTTTAGTTGCAGACTGAGTTCATGTGGAAAAACTCCATGAAACAAACATACAAACTAAACTAAAATGGTTCACTCTTGATCTGGTGCAAAAAGGCTCGAGTAATTTACTCATAATTTTAAATTGGTGTAAAGCGCACCTTAATTTTGGTTACACCCAACATTTTTAGTTTAGTAACTGGGATTAACATTAACAGAGAATGAGTAGCTGAAATGAATGTACCCTTGATGACCTTATATTAGTTTTTAGGTGTTCAAGAACTGCTTTATACTAGGCGGTACATTTCTTTTAGATTCCAGTAACTAAGTTTGTAAGACATGCAAGTGCGTATTTGATTCCGAGGATAAGCTGTCAATGGTACTTGGTAGCTGTGAGCACTAAAAGACTCGTATGAGAAATTTTGCAGAAGTATTAGCTCACTTACTGCTGAAAAACCTCTGTAGTCTGTACCAGAACTTCATACACATCTCACTGGCTGTTCATCCATACTGACAATAATAAAGTAAGGTGCTGATTAAAATCACCAGCTCATACGTGTACCCCTACGTTGGCAGATACTGTTGATAATCCTCAAGATCTGCACATCTGTAAGAATGATTGTGTCCTGATAAAACTCTCAGTATTGTAGCTGGCTTACTGATTTGTAAAACTAATTCTGCATTCATGAGTTTAAGCAAAGAGAAGGTCATTATTACCCGTTTATCAGATGCTAAAATTAGAGACACATCAGAAAGCTGCATGACTGCCATTGCAGGTTGCAGTCTGTTATTGCCTGTATTTGGGTAAATAATTATAGGCACTTTCTGACATTCTACCCATAAAGAGAGATTGAGCATGATCTAGTGGGCCATTGAATCTTATGGTCATAATTTTAGACTTTTGTAACTGACCTCATTATTGGCGTCTTGTCTCAATTATGCAACTGTCTGCCTAGTAAGAGATGTGTGGTTCCACCTATTTGTTTGCTTGTGATGGTTTGCACATCTCCCCTTGGAGTACTGTCTGCCTAGTAAGAGATGTGTGGTTCCACCTATTTGTTTGCTTGTGATGGTTTGCACATCTCCCCTTGGAGTACAGGCCCAGGTGGTCTTCTTCATGGAGGATGTGGATATCTACAGAGTGACTAGACTATGGTTCTAACATAACAATAACATCTCTCAATTTAAGGCAGTAAGAGTCTCTTATGGGTTCTAACCCAATGGGGCATGATCAGAGAATCCGTATGTACTAGGTAACCATTATGTGTAACTAACTGATTGATAGATAAAATCATATTAAAGATTTCTTCCTTTGTCTCTTGACTACATTGTTAGGTTGTTCATCACTTTTGATTTGTAACTATCTCAGTAACAAATGGGATAACTATAATACTAACTATATCTATACCCAGTGATTTATAAATTTCATTAATGAAATATGTAGCGACAAATGGTCAAGAAACCAAGCAGTGGGAAAAGTATTCTAAGTGTCATTAACCATCTTTGGGGCCACCTTTTTTTTTTTTTACAGTGACGACCATCCTCCTTCCCTTGTAAAACCAGATTATGACACCATCCTATTTAGGTTTAAAATGGAAAATAACTATGATAAAAGTATTAAAAAAATCCCCTGGGCTTTTCATATTGTAACTGCATATAAATAATTGCTACACTAGCATTAACTGATTTGACAGATGAAGTTGTGTGCTCTAGCATATCTGTTCAGGAAAAGATGTACAATTTCTGGAAAGCACCAGAAAGATGCATTTTAAAACTGGTGTTAGATGTGAATTTAGAGGGGAATGCAATGAAAAAGTGTTGTGTTGGAGATGCAAAATTAACAAATATATGTGAGAATGAGAGTACTACAAACCTATAAGAATTGCCAAAACTAATATAGTGGAGATAGAAACTAGCTCTTTAAGGCTTGGTATGTGCTGACATTGGCACCTAAAACTAAGGGTGATAGCAAGTTTGAAAGAATCAGGGGTGAAGTTTAGCAGTGCTGTATCTTACAGTTAATAATAAAGGATTTTCAGAACTAGTAGATATGTCTATCCAGTATTCTGGCAGTGAACTTTAGGAATGACTTTATACCATGTAATTGCAATCAGGAAGTATATATTTTCAACATATGTTCTGTCGTCAATATCTATGTAGATATTGTGGAGGTAATGATAAAATAATGAAAATCTAGAAATGATAAAATAATGAAAATCTAGAAATGATAAAATAATGCAAATCTAGAAATGATAAAATAATGAAAATCTAGAATGTCCTTTGGCACAAGCAACAGTCTTGCTAACTTTCTGCACAGTATTCAAGAATGTGTTCCCCTCATGTACTGTACTAAACAATGTTTTCAAATATTGTATGCCACAGAACTCTAGCGTAAAACAGAACTCTAGCATAAAACAGTGGTTGTTCTAATATAAAAGGATGGACCTACTTCCGATCCTAGTAGCTAAAGCCCATTAGATTGACATATAGGTTATACAAGCCTGATTCCCCACACAGTAATTATAGATTATCTAATTCAGATCACTCTGAGTAGTCATGTCCTTGGCTTGGTCAGCAGCTGTTTACATGGAAGAACCAGGTGATGGCGAGTGACATGGTCTTGAACAAGCCAACACAATGTGCAGAAACAGCAATCCAAATGCACCAACCAGACCAAAATGAAGCACTGCTGTCAGCTGGACAAAAACACTTTTAAACTTCTGTAAAAGTTATTCTTATTTAAAATAAAAATTTAAATTGAGCACTTTATCCCTACTCACAGGGACTTCCTTGAACTAGCCAGGTTGAGTAGTGGCATCCTACCAGGTTTATTGTTTGACACCTTGCTGCTTATATATATATATTTTTTAAGCTGGGCTGGATAAACATCTCTGGTAATAAATTATGCATATTAGTACAAGTGTGATAGCATTCTGGTATTGCCTACAAGTTCTTCATCTCTACAGATTGTGGTATGTGACATCTGTTTTTGGTGCTGTGATAAGTTAACTTTTCAGTATAAAATATGCATCCTAGTATCTTTTGGAAAAAATAAAAAAGGCAGTCCTTCATGACTAAGCCACTGAAGATAGTTGTCTAAAAGAACCCGTGATAGCAGAAGGCTGTGAAGACTAGTTGGGTGATGGTCTAACCGTTTACAAGAGTACAGTGTCAGTTTTATGAAGGAAAAAAAGGTTTGCTGCTCTATAATCGAGAAATAATTGTTCTAGTTTACATAATTATATACGGTAAGTGCACCGTTCTGGAGCTTTGTGACTTAGGATTGTGATCTTGTTGATTTAAAGTAAGGTTTTTCTTCTGAAGGACATACCATAAAGTCCTCCAACTGACAGCTACCCTCATACTCTCATTCATAATGATTATTTGTACAACATTGCTGCTTCGTCTTCAGGGCCTTACGAGAACCTCTTCTGTTTGAAAAGCTGTACCTCAAGAGTCTGGCAAGGGGATCAAGTACACATGCATATAATTTACATACTGAAAATCTAGGATAATACCAACAAAAGGGATATGTGCTTTAAAAAAGACTCCCATGGCTGTGGAGTAAACTAATACTGAAGATAAAGTGGTGTAATTCTGTAACCTAACGTCAAATTCCTTCATGGTATAACTGCAGTAATTTGTTGATGAGCAGTAGGTCTTAAGCGTCCTCTCTAAACCTGCGAAACTCGCAGCATATAAAAGGTTCATAGGTAAGTACTAGGCTAGCTGCCCTTTCAGGCCATTTTAGGCCTAGACAGTTTCCCTTTTTGTGTTTGAAATAACTCATCCCGTTTGGTTATAAATTGGCCTTGCCCATCCCATGGTTTATATTATCCATAATGGGAATAACTAGGATCATACCATAGATAATTTGTGGGACACATGCATGGGTTAAAACATTTAGGAATTGCCTCTCTCCATTAGTAGTAAAGGGGGCAATCCTTGGGTACTTTTCCTGTTTCTCATCAGTGGATCTAGGTTGTATTTGAAAATAGGCTGGGATTAACTTTGTTTTGTATGGTTGGTGAGTCTGTTCCAGAGTAGAGCTATTCTCTGTAAGATATACCTGTCCCTTCAAACTGTTCTGTTGATGTTGTAGAATAGGTTTAGATACATGGAGTACTTTTGTTGCCATTTGACTTGCTAATGTGCAGTAAATCTATCCGTACTGGGTCAGAGGATGCCTTGTATGCCAAAGGACATCTCTTAGCAGTCTGTAGGATACAGAGTACAGTAACAGGGCTTTGAGTTTAATCCTGAACCTTCTGTATGTTTTTTTTTTTTTTTTTTTTAGTTTTTAAATTATAATCCACTTTATGTGTTATGTTGATAACTGTAACCCCACCATCATTGTGGATTTACCCACAATTTGTCTAGTTCATCCAGAACAGCAGAACCTAACTGGGTAAATTTCAAGAAGGAATGAAGAAGATCACCAGCTTTGATGGCTGGCTATTGATTATTAGTATGATTTTACAGATGTACATAAAAATTTTTCTTAACTGTTTTTGAAATGCATACTGCTTGTATGTACTCTTGTACATAGTTGTCAACCTTCCATCTCCCAAATGTGGAATACTGCCTGTGATAACGTGGAACAAATAGGCAAAATGTGGAACCTGTACTGACCGCTTCAATGAGGTTAAAACTTTACTTAAATTATAAAGTTATTTTGATGAATTAAGATTCAGCATTATTTATCATAGACAATTGTTAAAAAAAAAAAAAAAAAAAAAATTAAAGATGAATGTGTGACAGATCCATTCAGTGTAGAACCGTGTTGAGCATAACATTTTTAAGTCTCAAACTAAAGAACATTCCTCATAATGAGGTACAATTGAGAAAGTGCACTTATCCAAGGCTTTAGAATTACCTTTTACTACACTATTACAATGCATCACTGACTTGTATGGCTTCAGAGAAGTTTCTTTAGTGACATTTTGTTGATTTGTATTGTGTTTCCAATATTATAGGAAACACTGTAAAATGTATCATAACTGGTTTTTACTTGTCTCTGCTGCTGCCATACAGATGTATGAAGTTTTAGTCTGTTGATAACGTTTCAACAGAGAACGTATAATGGTGGCAATTTCCTGCTGCAAAACTAACTAATTAAAAGGATCCTTTACAGGTGGCGATATATTTCCCACTTCTAAGAAGCTTGTTTGGTCACTCCAGGTTTGTCTGTTTATAATAACTATATGTAACAAAAAGTATGCTAATTTTGTGTGTACCACACCAGAGTAATAGCTTTGTGAGATACTGTTATTACAAAGACCTGAAATTGAATTCCACCAGGGTTGGTTATGAAACTAATGCACTGTATGTCGCCCTTTGTTACTGTAATCACTTTGAAGAACAAGGTGGTAGTGTGAAAACCTTTGGCTATGACACTGTTATGGTTGCCAGATACTTTTTTTAAAATCCAGCCGACTTAACTCCAGAAACCATTCCAAAAACAGCCCAATGAATGCGTTCATATCCCCAAGAGTAAATAAGAACAAAATGCCATAAATCAGCTATAATTATGTATTGCTTCATATCCCCAAGAATAAATAAGAGCAAAATACCATAAATCAACTATAAATGAAGTCGTAATAAACCTTATTGTAAGAAGAGACTGCACATGCTGACAATGTGATAAAACTAATTGTAAAACATATCATGAATTGCTAATAATTAATCTTAATTACCTGATGTTTATTTGTAACTATAAAATATTTGTCCGGTAGAACGTCGTCATGATCATTGGACGGATAAATGTTTGAATTTACTTTACACAGCATTGCTGCTGTTGGGATAAATCCATTGCAACAGATCCCTTTGCTTTTCATGTAGCTTCGAATGCATAACAAAGTTTCTAGAATACCTTGCTGCGTTCTGTTTCTCTGTTTTATTTTAATCAGATTAATTTCAGAGAAAGTTCTTTCTACAGCTGCATTATTGAAAGGTATCATCAATACACTCAAAGCAGAAATGTCGCAGCTTTAGAAAGTCAGAATCCCCAAAAGCATGAGTTTGATTTGCTGTGGTTATCCAAAACTGCTTTACGCTGTAATCCCTGAAGTTTGGCCACAATATTGTGCTGATTCTCATCCACTGCTGCTCCAGATTTCCCAAATTCCCTTAGTGCAAAGGTAAAAACGACACATTTGTCAAGTCTGATTTCTGTTCTCTAAGGACAACAGGAGGTGAGAGATCAGCCAGAGACTTTAGCTGTTGCACATTTGTCAGCAATCTCTGATGCAGTTCCCTTATGAGTTCCAACAGAATCATGATCATGTTTTATTTGCTCTGCCAAAGAGCACTCAATGTTAGACTCGTGCAAGAGTAAGTGGAATTCAGTGCCATAGTTAATAGCCGCTGGAGTTAGTTGGTTAGAAGTGTTTTCCAGATCAAAAGCCATTGTTTCTCCCCACAGTGTAAACGTGGTTGGTCTTACAATTTGCTGAATCATGTTTCGATACAAAGTTAGCAGGTCGGTCAGCAATTTTAAAGTAGTCTTTGTTTAACTGGAACACATTCTCCCATGACTGGGTTTTTCCATGTACGTTACAGCACCAGCACATTCTCCCATGACTTGCTTTTTAATGTATGTTACAGCAGCACATTCTCCCATGACTGGGTTTTTCCATGTACGTTACAGCACCAGCACATTCTCCCATGACTGGGTTTTTCATGTATGTTACAGCAGCACATTCTCCCATGACTGGGTTTTTCATGTATGTTACAGCAGCACATTCTCCCATGACTGGGTTTTTCATGTATGTTACAGCAGCACATTCTCCCATGACTGGGTTTTTCATGTACATTACAGTAGCACATTCTCCCAATATCTGGGTTTTTCATGTATGTTACACCAGCACATTCTCTCATTACTCTTCATTTTTGGGATTTTGGCTGACATTGTATCTTGCTGACATCCATTCCTCAGTTCTATTTCTTCACTTCATTCTTTTAAATTTGTGCTGTTGTTTTTCATACTCTTTGCATATATTCACAGTTTTCATAAAATGATATCTGTTTCTCTCTTTTACCTGTATCTTGTGTTGTCCTTTTTGTGCTACAAACACATCTGCATAGGGCTTGTGCCTTTGCAAGGAACCCATGGTGAATAAAAGGCAGGCTTTTTCTAGTCTCACAGTAATCACTTAATTTCTTGTAAATTTCTGCCATTTTTGTCTCTCTCATCCATACCTCTCAACTGTCCAGATTTTGGCAGAATGTGCAGATTTTTGACTTATTTTATTATTTTATTTGTTTGTCTTTTGTTAACCGGGTTGGTCCACTGGGCTGGGGGCCCATTTTCAGTGGAGACCCGAGGAGAAAAGCTCCGATATAATGAACAAAGTTACAAAAAATGCAATACAAATATCTACAGAGTTATACAATGCTTGCATATGTGATGTAGTGCTGAAAGAAGATGAAGAATAGTTAGGTGGGGTGGTGACAGGTACAAGATGGAGAGTTGGCCAGGTAACTCTTTAGTTCTCTTTTAAAAATGTTGGGAGAGTGGATAGAGCATACATGATTAGGGAGCTTGTATTTATGGGGAGCAAAATAATGACAAACATTTAAGTTACAGATTTCACATCTTTCAGAAAATGCATGTTATCAAATATTCTGCTAATCTAGCAACTTTTTTAGTTTATAAGAACAATATTTAAAATTTGTCCCAATTTTTTGCCCCCCCATTAATTTAGGCTTTGTCCAGATTTCTTATGATAAGAGGTTGAGACTCCTATCCTCTTCTTCTTTCAGCTTTTCCCAGTTAGGGGTTGCCACAGTGGATCACCTGTCCGCTCATGATTGGCAGTGGAGTTTTACACTGTTGAGTTGCCAGCCCGGCGCCTCTCCTCTCTAAAAAGAAGAAAAATAGTTTAAATGCCTTCAAGTCATCTCTCCACAAGCAAGCAGAAATATGATGATCTTATAGCTTTTCAAGATTCTTAGCTATTCATCTTATAATGTGGAACAAGTTGACTTATGGATCCAAAGCACCCAGTGCTCTGCTAAACTTGCTTCAGCAGCAGATTTCTTGTTGGTTATAGCTGGCCCATTTTTTGCACTATAACTTGTATCTTACACTTTTGAACTACATTTACTCACTTCTCTAGATGTATTTCTGTGCTACTGGCATCCTATAATATCTAGATGTTTTTCAGCATGTTAGTAACACAGATGCAGGAAGTGCGTTTGTAGCCTCCATGATATTTTAAATCAGATTGTAAAGTGTACCACATGACTAGCGACCTCCTATAACTAATCATTAGTGTGTATATGAGTGTATGCATGCATGCATGTGTGTTTGTTTGATATGTATGTAAACACACAATTTGTTGATACATCCAACACTCTGCATGATCTTAAGTCCACTGCACTCCAGCGCAAACGTTAAAAGAAAAAAACATTGCTCCAAGTAATGCAACTGTGCCTTAACTAATTAAAAAAATACAGGCCCTTATTTACCTCCATGCTACCTCACCATATGTGAAACCTAGACTATTTGCTACCTCGCCATATGTGAAACCTAGACTGTAACAAAAATATTTAAAATCCCTGTCTTTCCTAACCAGTGATAAAAAGAACAGAAAACGCAAATATCAAAGAATATGTTAAATTAATTTTATGAAACATTGTATCCAGTGTAATGTGCCACAGTATTCACTAATAAGCCATAGGGATTGTGCTGTTAGTCCAAAAATAAGTATAAACTGTAAACCTTTTGAAAATAATGGAGAATTAAAATTATTTTAATAGTGTGCAAACAAATTAGGTGGAGTTCTGGTGTTTGGTGAATAAAAATGCCTTGTATTCTAGGTGTGGGGAATATATCTGATAAGCACCTTTGTTGCTTTTCACAGATTTTTACCCTCCGTCTACAGTGCTTGATATTTTACATATCTCACCCAGAGTACAAATATAAAAATATTGTTGCACTTCTCTAGTGACAACTTGGGCCACAGGAAGAGTATGTTTGTACATATGTGTGACATAAATTTGTGTATTTTGTATTCACTATGTCTATGTATGTAATCCTTTCTACAGCTTGTCCTAAATGCGTACATAATTTGGTATACACATCTATACCCGTTCGTATTTTCGGTGTTTGTATTGATTCTTCTAGCATGTCACTTCGATTTGTATGCATAGAACATATTTTGTAATACAGATGAGGAGAATTGTGTAAACTGAGCTGCATTATTGTGTGTGTATGTCAGTATTTTTACACAGAGCATCATAAAACAGATCTGCTTCATTTGGAGGAGTTTTTACAGTGTATACAGATCACAGATGTTGATGAAGAGGACAGTGTCATTCTTTACAGCTGTATGAATATGTATGACCTGCATCTTGAAGTGGTTATTGCTTGCCATGTTTAAGGTGCTTAAATATAGTAATGAAAAAACAAGGCCTGTGGACTTTGTAATTATTTGGGCATCACTGGGCATCACTGTACCATAAAATGCAGTGTTCCTCAGTAGTGGCCTGCTGGGACAGTATAACATACAGTGGTGACATTCGATATTACCACATGTTGCTCATGTAATAATGCTCACTGGGTGTTAATAACAAATCACAGGGAAAACTAGTGAAAGTGCCAAAACTTATTTGGGTACAACACAGAATGTACTAGAATTTCAGGAATCCTGACAGATGTCCAGCAAAGATTTATAAACACCCTATAGGTCAGAGGCCTCAAAGCGCTCTGCGTGCTCAGACTTGTGTTTTTTTTTTCCAAGACCTTATTTAAATGCAAATTCTGGTGTCTCTAAATGGTTTTGCAGCATGCTTCTAGGCAAAAATGAATTCTGAGGTTTAATGAAGGCACTGAAGCTGTAGTCTGACCTTCCTCGGTCAAAATGAATCTCTAATTACTACTTGAAAAACAGCCTTTCAGCTTTTAATAGATAATAATGTTCTCCCAGCAGAGGCCCACTAAGTGTCAGGATATAAATCACTGTAGTCTATTAATAATTACAGCAGTGTAACTGCAAATAAATAGCACAGGAACAGCAAAGTTGTAGCTTATTGTTCTAGAATTAAAACTGTGAAAGTGAACATGTTTTTATTTTACAGGTTAGTTCTGAGGAACATACAGTGAGAGAATAAAGAAGCACTAGCAGACCAAACCAGTGTTAATATTCTTGGACCCAGCTGTTCCTTTGGTGGGCCAGTGAATGTAGCACTGTCTAGGATAACCATTTGCATTAGATTGTAATGACTGCTTCAGAGGTGTACTTCTCTCTGCATTTGTTGTTACTAACTCTTTTTAATATGTCAGTGTAGCATGATGGCCAGGCATATGTTGTTTTCCTATAACTTAAGTTTGCCTGACAATGGACACTGATATACAGAGGTGTGATGCAAACATGTATCTTTTCTGAAGTTTGATATTTTTATCATCAGCAACCTACCCATTTCAGACATTTATCACTGTACCAGTATTATTAAATATTTAGTACTACTCTGCTGGGATCATTAATTGCCATAAATCAACCCATGCGCAATAACAAAAAAAAAAATCCTATAGTACACACAGAGGAAGCCCCCCCCCCCCAAAAAAAAAGAGATTCAGTTCACATAACTCAACCCCCTAGATCTTAAATGTAGTATTATTAAAATGGAAATAATTAAGAGCATAAAGAATAAACAGTAAATCTAAAGTAGCTAATGAGAAAATTAGGTTACAGACCAGTTGGACCCAAAACTAAAATTAAAAAACTAGAAACACTAACTTACTGTTACATTAAATAGCTTTAACTTATGTGAACCCTTTAAGTGAATGTTAAATCTAACCAATAGTAATCTCACCACTACAATGAAACCACAGAGTTGCATGAAACATTATGAAAAAGTTACCTTAGAAGTACAGTAGGAAGCTGCCTGAGAAAAGCTGTAGAACCTACATCAAGCCATCCACAATGGATCAGTGGACCTGCAAGCACAGGGTAATAGTATAAGAATGACACTAAATGTGGGTGCGTAATATGCACATATCCTGAGATCGAAATATTTAAACCTGTGCTTATTCAAGCAGTTTCAAAGTTGAGCAAACATTTTGCATCTTCGTCAGTATAAGGACAATGTGGGGACTGGCATGTCAGTCAGTGATGTCAGGTAAAGGCTAAAAGGACCTATAACCAGGGACAAAGGTAAGTATGCTGTGCCTTGCCAAGTTTGAAAAGAAAAAAGAATATCAAGAAACAAGCAGGTTTATACACGCCTTTAATCTGCAATTGGCCAAATGTATCCAGAAGACATCATTGCAGTCAAGGTTCTGCCCTGGCCTGGACATACGTACAAGTCAGTGTTGACTATATTGGGCTTGACCCTTCCCATGAAGAAAAAGTAACGAGCCAATCTATTTGTTTTCAGTCAATTCACTTTTCAAGGAACTTGCTTTCAAGGAATTGAAATGGATCCAACTTGCTGAGGTTCTGTGAATGGGTTACTTTTGAGAAGGACAAGGTACGCCATATGGAAGCAGTACATCTGGACTTTGACAAGGACTTGATACCATGCAGCATAACAGTTTTAGTAAAAAATAAATGGAAAAGGGGTTGGAGACCAAAATGGAAGTGGGCAGAAAAATGACTAAATAACTGAAACCGAAGGGTGGAGTTATGTAGGAAATGTTGAAATAACATCTCATGAGCAGTAGAATGCTGCAAAGTCCAGTTTCAGAACCGGCACTACTTTGTACGTCTGTGTTTGATATCAACCAGGGCTTGGAAAGCAAGATCAGATATATGCTAGAGACACCAGCTACTGTACAATATTTAAAGGAGGAAAAGTTAGGTTCCCAGGAAGATACTTGAAATGTTCCACAGGATGGTAGAAAGTTGTCTTGCTAGCCATGATTTGTAAATCTATATCTATATATAGGTGTACGGCAGTTATCCAAATTACCTAAATATCAACAGGAAAAATACCTACTCTTCAAAATATCAACAATACCTAAATGTAAAATACTGGCATTTTAAAATACCAACACAAAATGCTGGCAAAACCTAACCAAAGAATAAGTCAATGTTTTCGCAGAAGAGCAAGCCCCACACCCCACAACTCCTACTGCTAATTATATTTACTAACTCCAGTGTCACACAACAGTGGGTAAAGGGCGTATACCATTACTTGGTGTCACTTCAATGTTGTCAGTTTAAAACAAAAAGCCGTGTGGCCCGATCGATTCAAATTTTGTCAGCAATGCAGGCAGTAGAGCAGGGAGGGCAGGATGGGAAAACAGTGATTGTGAATCTGTCTTTCTGGGGGGGGGTATGGTGCCTCATGGCCAACTTGTCTGCCATTCCAGTACTTGGGCAAAGGCCTAGGGCATGTAAAATAGAATGTCCTGGGAGGAATGTGTGCAGTGGCTACTTATACCAGTGATGGTTGCTCTTGATTTTGTATAAGGAGTGAGTATGTGTAGGATAACAGGACATCAGTAGTCTCTGAGGTAATGCAACAATACATGTCACCGCCAAGAAGAGTGGTTAGGACTAACAGAAACACCACAGTATCTCACAATGTGTAACTTCTGGAAGCATATAGTGTGTATTTCCCTGCCAAGAGACAAGTAGTGAGTCTTTGCATGACATTAGTGACAGGTAATCCCGGTTTGCTTATCCATGTATGAAATTATTGCTTGTTGTCGTAAATGCTGGATTAACCAAAGCTTGATGTTTTTGAATGTGTGATGTTGCATGCCCACTTTTAGGAAGATGATTTTCAGGTAAACCTTTAATCTTGGAACCTTCATTACTGAGTCAAAGTGTTGAGACTGAATGGCTGGAAATCTGGACTTTCATATATGCTGAGTTCGAGTTTGCCATTTCTTAAGTTATGGTGATCCCAGATTTGGTATATATAAGATGGAGAGTGTGGGGAGGGGGTGCCTTGTACAGAACAAGTTTAAAGAGAATTGCAATGTTTCACATTCCCCCTTTTCCTGTATTTTCAGTTTTTTTTTTCCATGTTGTCTCTGGATTCTGCGGACTGAGTCTTGAGATTTCAATAGCCTGATTCTCAGCTGTGATTGGCTTCCCACAGCTGACCATCAGCTGCTGACAGGGCCTCTCCTTGTCCACCGGAGTTCTCAAACCTCACAACCTAACTCCTGGACCTATGTGTGATCCGTATTTTAGGCTGGTGAGGAGATTGAGGCACCTAGGACAGTGTCATACTGCAACAGGGGAGTGTATTTATTTTAATTATTCTTGGTGATTTCCCTGGCAACAAAAATTGCATTATATTGGTTAACTAACTACCTGTCAATAAGCTGAAACACCTAAACCTTCAATGTAAGGTATGCTCGGAAGCTGTTTAGAACTGGTAAACAAAAACTCCTGTGAGCACATTGTAAATAAACATACCAGAGGATTCTGTATTCTTGACCTGGTCCTCAAAGATATGCTTACTGCATGTACTACTCCTCTGGTATCCCCTTCCTCAGTGAAGTCTGAAAACAAACTTGGAATGTTGACATTAAAAATTTCAAAAACCCCCACAGGAAATATCTTCACATTCATGGGTTACAAAAAAAAAAAATTAACATCCTTCTTTGTGATGAGATATTGAAATTATTTTGAGATTATGCTAATCCCAATTTAGACACAGTGGCTAGCTACACCAAAGAATAAATGCATAGAAATGGCAGGCCCTGCTAGAGCTAAATATCATGAGATGTTCAGAAGTAATCACTCCAAGAAATTCAGGGATTTAGCCAAATGTGAACCCTGTGTGGACCACACAAATAATGCAACATCTATAAACCGCAGCAGGAAAGCATAAAAGCACACAATCAAACAATATACTAAAATGTTTACTTCATTAAAGGACACACTAAAAAAAGGTCCACAGACTAGTTGTGGCACTGATCCTCACCTTTTTTAGTACAAATCTTAAGGAAGAGCTCTTAAATAATGGTGCTGAATAATGACATCAAAAACATATAAATAAAGCCGTGATTTATTAAACTTAAAACATTAAAAACAAGGCAATATTATTAAACTTTATAAAGAAAACTCAGAAAAATCATTCTAAAAAAATGTATTTAAAAAATTTCAGAGCGATTATCATATGTGATTAAATGGACCATAATAGCACACGTGCTGTCATTTCCTAATCAGAAGCCAAAACACTAAGACTCGGTGGTTACTTTCTAGTATATAATGGGAAAAGGGGTTGCGGATAGATGGATGGATATCCCAAAAAGATGAATAAATTAACATGAATAATGTGTACATAGTCAAATCCATGTAAAAAAACACCATGGAGAGGGGCTGACTACAGACTGCCTTCCATATCAGTGATTGATACTGACAAAGAGAAAAGGGATGGGAGAATCCTATGTGAAAGACATGATCTGGTCCCGTTTTTAGTTGAATCTGGAACAGAAGCTGCTGTTGAGATACTTGGAGTAGGGCATGCAAACTTTTGCACAATAACTCTAGGAACCAGTCAGAGGAGGTTATAAAAGACTGGGAAGAGACTGGATAAGCAATTCATAAGGAAACAATAGGAGGGCATGTGCATGGCTTTCAAATATGTAATAAAATCTAGAAGATTTAGGATTTTTTTCTTGGAAGGGTTTTCATAAATATTTTGAGTCTGGGGTATAACCTTTTTCCCTCCTGTAGCTGGCAAATGTTGCAGGTGTGATGGGGAAGAAAAAGGTAACTGAGAATATATGATGTTCTTCGTGTTTCACTGTTGCAGTCATCACATTTGGGTTATCTGCTTGCAGTAGCCCTCAGTCAGCCTGATTAACAAAGTCTTCGTCAGTTGCTGTCCCTTCTTCCATGACGTCAGGGGTATAAAACATGCAGCTGATGCCATTACATCAGTCTTTCTTGCTGTGCGGTGCCCGAAGCAGTAGCAGTTCACAAGTGCTGGTTGGCCGACTTCTGAAATTTGCATTTTCGAGTTTCAGAACCGAAGTCTTCAACTAAAAGCTAAGTACCCTGTTGAGGATACTTTTTCTTGCTCTAAACTGATGTCAGTAAAAGTTAATAATTGCATTACTTGTGGAAAGCAAATAACGTCATAAAGATTTTTCATTTGTACTGTATTCCTTGCCTCGGCCCTGACCACGACGTACCTCGCTGTCGGTTTTGTGCCTTATTTAAACCATGAGCTATCAGTCGTCAGTATATTTTCGCTTCTAAATATTTTGGTGCTCTGTTCAATTATCCTGATATGTCTTCGGTAAGCTATCAGACTACCGACATTCCGAAAAAAATGCAAAGATAAAGACAGAGACAGGCTGCCTAGGTCCAAAGCTGCCGACGAAGCTTCTCCTAAGCCAGTCGCCAGTTCGCCTGTACTCAGTGAGGCGCTTTCGCAGCCCCTGATACCCGCTACTTCAGATTCGCAAGCGTCTACTGAGACCCATTCAGAGTCTGGTATGCCGCCAGATGCTTCAACTGTGGAACCTGCGGATGTCTCTACCTTGGATGGGTCCGGAGCCACTGTGCAGGCAGCACCGGCTTCTGAGGGTGTATTCAGGCCTACTGACTTGCGTATTAAACCAATGCCCTCTTCTTCAAGGCCTAAAACTTGAACCATGTCTAGAAAACTGATGCCCAGACCGCATGGTCAGGCCTCTATGCCTAAAAAACAAATGATAAGAATGGCTGAAGACCTTATTACTTTAATCAGGGGAAGCCAGCCTTCCCCCTCTAAGAGACCTAGGACTGAGTTTGCTTATGATACTTCTGACCAGGATTCTGAATTTTCTGTTTCCTCTGATGAACAGGATTTACCCTTATCTACCTATGAGGAGTCTATTCCCTCTGCCCCCCCCCTCCCCCCCGAGGATTTCTCTTTTGGTGAAACCTTGCATACTCTCAGGGATCATGTTCATTGGGAAAGTCAGGATTACTCTGATTCTAAAAAGAGGCTTAGGGATTTCTTACTCCTGCCCCAGCACAGGCCTTTAGCCATACCTCCTGTACTAGACATTGTTGATGATACCTTTTCGGAATCTAGCTTGGCCACTGACTCTCTACTTCCTGCCCCCAGAAAACCTTTTAGATATTACAAGGTCCCTGACTCTCACAAGTTCCTTTTTAAAAATCCTACTGCGGATCCTGAGACCATTTCACAGGGACCCAAGGGAATTAAAGATACTACTGCCAAAAATCCTACCCCCTCTCATAGAGACTCCAGGATGCTGGATAGATGGGGTAAGAAGGTATAAACTTCTGCAACTTTGACAATTAGGGCCTTAAACTACCAGTTTCATATAAGTATCAGCAGCATATTATTGGATTGCTTAAACAGAACATGATGTTGATTCCTGATTGTGCTGAAAATAAGGATTTAAAGGATTTACTGCATTCAGCTGAACAAGTTGCAAAACATACTTTGCAATGTGGTTTTGATTCACTAGAGGCATCTTGCAGGGCTGCTGTAACTGGGTCTGTACTTAGAAGGCATACTTAGCTTAAGGAGCAATCCTTGCCAGATCATGTTAAAGTGGAATTACTGGATGCTCCCTTAAACCAGGACCGCCTGTTTGGCAACAAGGCAGAAGAAGTTCTTAAAAAGATGGAGGAAAAAGCTGAATATATGCAAACCGTTAAGGAAAAAGCTAAATCTATGCAAACTGTTAAAGATTTTTTACAAGTACATCCTCCAGGTTTAGTAGGCATTGGCCTTACATGAATTGATCCTTTCCTGCCTCTTCCATTCTCAGTCTAAACCCAGATCCAGCAGAGCTCCCAGGCCTCAGTCCCAGGACTAAGCAGTGAAGGGCCTCCACTTCCAAATCTGGGAGTAATAAATCCCCCCTCCCATGGTAAACTGTCTCAATGACTTATTTTTAAAACTTCCAAGCACTTCTCAACTGACTGCCCCTTTGGGGGGAAAGATTGCTGTTCATGCAAAAACTGGGAACTCATTACCCAGGACAAATGGGTTTTAAATATAGTGTCCCAAGGATACAGATTTCACTTCCACAAGTTACCAACACCAAGCGGGTGGCCAGATCTACCCTCAAATCAATGGGCAGAGGCCCAGAAACAAGTACTTTCTCTCTTAAGCATGGGGGCTATTCAGTTGGTACCAGAAGAGGAAAAGGGGCAAAGTTTCTACTCGAGACTTTTCCTGGTACCCAGAAAAGACAATTCATGGTGTCCTATCATGGATCTGTCTACTCTAAACACCTTTTTGGTGATTCCAAAATTCAAGATGCTGACTCTTCACCAGTTGTTCCGTATGCTAGTCAAAGACGCCTGGTTGGCAGCACTAGATTTAAAGGAAGCCTACCTGCACATCCTAATCAGGGAATCTTGCAGAAGATACCTATGCTTCAAAGCAGGCTACATGCACTATGAGTTCTCTGCACTGCCCTTTGGCAAAGTGCCTAGCTCCAGTCATTGCATTTTGCAGGCAAAGAAATATTCAAATATACCCATAATGGGACGATGGTCTAATTCAGGCAGAAAGCCAGGACATACTTTTGAATCATCTGGCCTTTGTACAAAGGATGCTAACTTGTCTGGGGTACACCATAAATGAAAATAAATCACACCTGGTACCCTGTCAAAAATTATATTCCTGGGAGCAAGCTTGAATACAGCTTCCCAGATGGCTTTCCTCACACCAGAGAAACAAATTAATTTGACAACCTACTTCAAACAAGTGGCAACAAAAACCCTGCTATCTGCAAGGCAAATACTACAAGCCTTGGGGTTCATGACTTCCTGCATTCTTCTAATAGCATATGCAAGACTGCATATGAGGAAACTACAATGGTATCTAAAAAGCCTATGGTGTCAACATTCTTGGGATGTAGAAGCAATGATTCCTATCATACCTTGTCTTTGCCTAGAGTTCCTTTGGTGGGCAGAGGCTTGCAAATAAAACAAGGGACTACCGTTCACACTACCCCCTGCCGCCCAAACCCTAACAGACGCATCACACTATGCATGGGGGGCTCACCTGGCAGGGAAGTGCATTCTGGGCAACTGGAACACAAGTCAAATGCACCTGCATATCAATCAAAAAGAAATGTTAGCTGTACAGAATTCTCTGACAGCCTTCAAGGACCACGTTCTTCCAGGACAATTAATGGTAAAGACGGACAACACCACTGTTATGTGGTACATAAACAAGCAGGGGGGTACACATTCTTACTCCCTCTGCAGACTAGCCATGGCATTGTGGAACACAGCCCTGAGCTACCAAGTGCATCTACAAGCTCAATTCCTGCCAGGAAAACTAAATACACTGGCAGACGAACTAAGCAGAAACCTCATGGACCCACACGAGTGGAAATTGGAACCAAGGATTTTCATCATGTTGACAAGCAAATAGGGGCACCCAGATATAGACCTGTTTGCCTCCCCCCAGAACTGTCAATTGGACAAATTTTGCACAAGGACTCCTCGCAAACAAGCTTGGAAAGTGGATGCTCTGTCTTTCAGCTGGAAAAAACCTATCAGTTTATGCCTTTCCTCCTCTGCCTCTGCTCTCCAAAGTACTACTAAAGATCAAACAAGACAACCCAAGGATGATTTTGATTGCACCAGACTGGCCCCGCCAGCACTGGTACCCCCTCTTGCACAGTGTGTCACTGTCGGCCCCATGGCACCTGCCTTAGACTCCTACCCTATTGTCTCAGCAAGAGAACCAGATTCTTCACCCTCAGCTTCAAACACTGAACCTAGCAGCCTGGCTAATTACCTAATCTCTCCTTTACCATCCCTCAGTAAAACAGTGATGGATATCATTTTAGAGGTAAGGAGGCCTAGTGCTAGAAAATCGTATGCTGAAAAATGGAAAAGATTCCATGCCTGGAACCAATCTCAAGGGATGAGCACAGCAGCGCCCAATTTACCTCAGATTTTACAATACTTAACTGAGCTGATTCACAAGGGCCTGTCTTTCTCCTTCATCAAAATTCACGCTTCAGCCATTTCAGCTCATTATAACACAGAACCTCCCTCTTCTGTCATCCACTGCTCAAGTAGTTCCCCAGAGGGGCTAAAAATTTACGACCACCCAGGAGAGCTCCAACTCCAGCCTGGGACCTTAACTTTGTATTGGAGAAACTCACTCTTCCTCCTTTCGAGCCAGCTTCTACTGCAGACTTAAAATTCCTTTCTTGGAAAACAGCCTTTCTTTTAGCAATCACTTCAGCAAGAAGGGTATCTGAATTACAGGCCCTTATGGCAGTGGAGCCTTACATCATCTTTCATGCGGACAGGGTGTCCCTCAGGACCAATCCCTCCTTCATGCCAAAGTAGTATCCAGTGTGGCCCTTAATCAGTCCATTCATTTGCCAACCTTCTTTCCTAATCCGTAGAACAAAGGGAAATGGATACTGCACTCCTTAGATGTACACAGACAGCTTAGATTCTACTTGGACAGGACTAAACCTCAAAGGAAAGCTGAACAACTGCTGGTGGCATTTGCTGCAGGGGCAGAGGGGAAGGCTATTTCAAAGCAAACCATTTCCAAATGGCTAGGCCATTGCATTTATTTTTGCTATAAGCACTATGGAAAACCTATCCCACATGTGATCAGACCTCACTCACCCAGGGCTGCATCTATCTCTACAGCCTTTCTCAGAGACATCCCTACCAGGGACATCCTAGAAGCTGCTACCTGGAGTTCTGTACATACTTTCACCAAGCATTACCATCTGCCAATTTTCTCTAAATCCAGAGCTGGCTTTGCCACTGCAGTCTTGCAGGGCCTTATAGCTGGTCCTAATGCTATCTAAATTCCTCCTCCCATCCTTAGCTTTGGGAATCTACCCAAATGTGATGACTGCAACAGTGAAACACGAAGAACATAGTACAGTTGTGTACACTTACCATAAATGTAGATGTTCGAGTGTATTCCCTGTTGCAGTCCTGGTTACCCTCCCTCTAGCCCCCTTACTACTTTTGGCTATACCTCTAATCTCCTTTACTATGCTCAAAAGCTTTTTGGTGCATTTGCTTTTTTGTTGGAGGTATAACCTTGTATATTTATAGATTTAATTGCTTCCCATTAGGGGGGCACCTGGCATCTGGGGCAAGAAAAACTGATGTAATGGCATCGGCTGCATGTTTTATACCGCTGATGACCTGACATCATGGAAGAAGGGACAGCAACTGATGCAGGACCCAAGACTTTGTTAATCAGGCCTACTGAGGGCTACTGCAAGCAGATAATCCAAATGTGATGACTGCAACAGTGAATACACTCGAATGTCTGCATTTATGGTAAGTGTACACAACTGTACTTTTTGGGAGTGTAATGAGTTGGCAGACACTAAAATTCCTTGCAGAGTACTCTGTCAGAAATATTTAGTGTGGAAATGGGTGAAACTAAGGAAATTATTTTTCTATGTCTGAATTGCCTAAACATAGTAAGGCCTTGCTAAGTTTAATTCTGTTGGCTGCCAAAAACGTAATTACTAGAAAATGGAAATCTATAGTCTAAAACATCTATATCTGAAGTAGTGAATATTGTAACAGACAAAAAAAACTATAAGTAGGGCCTTTAGAAAAGGGTAAGATTCAAATTGCATAGAAGAAATGGAAATTATGGGAATGATATATGACTCAAGTTTATGGTTTGTTTTATTTTCTATTAATATATGTCTGCTTATGTTGTAAGTGATATTTTAATAAAGAAGTTTAAAAAAGTCTGGCCAAACATAGGGTTGCAGTTACTTATCTTTCTGGGGGTAGAATTTGTGTCCTCATAAGGTCTCTAAAGCCCCTCTCTGTTGACAGATATGATTATAATGTAGTGGTAGTCTGTGTGAGAGTGAATGACTTTAGGAGCTTGATCCTGAGAGATTTTTGCATCTAAGCAAGGATGTGTCCAGGTCAGGCAAGACATTGGTCCTGAGAAGAATCCTGCTTTTGCCCAAAATGATATCTGTATACAGACAAAAAGATTATTGGCTTCAACAGTTGGCTTAGTAGGCGGTAGTGTCTAGGGGTATCCAGTATGTGTCAGTATGTGTGACAAGATGATTGAAAGTCCAATTTGCTTCTCTTAAGGATGACCTGCACCTTTCATTTCATGGCTTTCTACTTACTGGCTAAAGCTCTTTCTGCCTCCATAGTGCCTTTTTTTAGGCAGTATTTGGCTAATAGACTTCTTAATACATCAGATATCAGTGTACCCATTTCTAACCCTGAGAGAGAACATTTCAAGGTAGCTTAACCCAAATGATAGAAGTCTTTGATCTTAAAGCTTTCCTGCAACTTGAACACATGCATGCCTGTTTATACTGAAACAGAGTTTCCATAACTAAAGATGGCACTTCCTTTGTATCTGGGTTTTGTGTCTACCATGCATTTAGACTTAATGGAAACTGCACTGGTATTTTCATATTTGTCAAGAATCACATTGCTTTTAGAGATATTCTCCCAGACCTGAAAACTGAATTCATTGAACACCTATCTACCCTGCACAAGACAAAGTATCAAATTATAGCCTATTACAGGACAACCCTCCATGTTCTCTGATGACCAGGTAAAATTGTAAATGTATAGGAACTATTACCAAAAATGCCTTTATAATTTGAGATTTCAAATACCCCTCCGTAAACTGGAACATCTATATTTCCAAACTCAGATATGCCCAGAAATTTTGGCCTACTAAATAATTCTTGTAACAGATAGTTAACAAACGAACCAGAGGATGTAATATTTTTCTTGTTAACTAATGCAGCCTGTTGTCTGTCTGCCAAGTAACTTGAGAACCAGTTAAGTGTGGGGGAGGGAGCAGTCTTGGACAGTTGGGTTAGAAATAGAGGATGAGAAACTGTATTGAAAGCCTAGGAAGAGGGAGGAGACAATTTTACCACTATCTTGGGCTCTGTTAAGTGTGTCCATAAAAGGTATGAGGGCAGTTGTACTGTGGCCTGGTCTAAATCCATGTTGTGTGGACGATAGGATTTGGTTTTGAAGTAAAGTGAAGTAGCTGAATATGTAAACGTTTTTCCAAGTTGTTGGAGACAGGAGAGAATGGTGATAAGTCAGACCTTTGTGATAACAATACTGTTGTCACCCTTATCAAGAGGGAGAATAAATGCTTTTTTGTAGCTATTAGGGACATTATTCCTTGAATAATTTGGCAGAAGGTGCTTATTCTGTATGAGTTGCTGCCAGTTCCTGTCAATATGGTGGCTGGAGGCTACTATAAAATCTCTGGAGTTGCTTTATGGATCCTTCAAATCAAAATTGTTTTTCCTCCCAAATTGTCCGGGAAATCATGTCTCACAATTTCTGTGGTAGTAATGATTCAGTAGCCTCCAGCTTTCTGCGTACAGTGAGTGCACCGGATTGGTAGTCCAGAAAAATTGCATGTTTGCCAAATAACACTGCATTCCCTACATGTATATGTGATGCTAAGCACAGCGCACCAACCATTGAAGTGTGCACAGTCAGAAATAAAATCGTCTGCACAGTCTAAACCAAAGTAAATTTACATAAAAACACAAACTCTTAAAATTAGTTTAAAGAGCATTAATTCAAACCACCTAAAACTACAAATTCAAAGAAAGGCACATAAAAATTACTTTAAAACACAGCAGCTGTTAAGTCATACCACAGAACAATTTTTTTCTACATCAACCATCAAACCTAACAAACAGGAACACAGTAGGATACCAATCTTTGAATTTCCATTGGTACAACAAAGTGTAAAGAATACTTCCACGCACCAGTAATACTAATTTGTAAATGCTAACTAAACGGTCTGAAATATTAAATGCGTCTTGAAAAGCATGTTGGAATGTCCACAAACCACAACTAGAAAGCTGAAAACCCAGTAAACTCCTCTGAACTGTCAACTACAGCAGCTTGAAGCCTATTGTAAAGCAGCATATTAACCAGAGTAATATATAACTGTTTATGTGAGGGACTTCTTCCCCCCAGTTATAGGCTCCCAGGTTCAGCCAAAGTGAATCACCACATCAAAGTGCTGAGGAAAGCACAAGTTGACAAAATGGCAACGAAACATTCATTAAAGCAAACTCTACAACAACATTTTATTTATTCATGTTCATGTCTACCCCTTGCATACTGCATTACGAAGCAGAGTTGCTATTGGCTGTAGAGATGAGTAGCAGTTAAACTCCTAGCTCTCAACCTTCCATCTCCAAAATGAGAAATACTAGCATTCATAATATGGAACAGGTGGGCAAAACGTGGAGCGCATACTAACAACTTCAACTAGGAAGGTCATAGGATGGTTAAAACATGCTGGTTTTACTTATTGAAAAGCTCTTTTAATGAAGTAATATGATTTGTTTCTATTTACTATGAGTATCAGTTAAAAAGTCCTAACACTGAATGTGTGACAGACCCTTTCAATGTGGACCTTTTGCGGAACATGAACATTTTAAAGACCCCAAATGAGGTACTTTCCTCGTAATGAAGTATTGAGAGGAATGGTTAAACTGCATCTGAGGAATTGCAAGATGAGGCAAGAGCCAACATTTTGAAGTTGATACTGGCTTGCCATTTTCATAACGGTCTAAGCTAAAGGTTGGACACAGATTTTGTTTTTGGACATCTGCGTGAGGGAATGCTCCATGCAAACACAGGAGGCATTCAGGATGAGAATTAGAGGATTGACATGAAATAGATGCCCCCCATGATGCTATTCTTTTGAAGTAGGACATTTAATGCATATTATGTGCCTGCCCCATTGGTGTAGCAGACTGAGGCCCTGACAGTACCTCCTGTGACTCCAGTTTGATTTGCAACTGGTGTGGGGTTAGGGGGGAGAAATGGAGAGGAGGGGAGGGTTAGAAGCATGCATTTAGATGCCAGCACTGCTGTAGAACATACTTTGGAAACCAGGGCCCTGTGGCAGTAATGTCTGTAAGGTTTCAAGGCTGTGATGCCATCACATGCAGATGCATAGACAGTGCAGAATAAGGTAATTGCACATCATCATTTTGATGTGGCAGAAAAAATTCCTGTCCCCTGCCACTTGAATGAGAGCTCCCACTACTGACTTACCTGGCTGTCCTCATGAACAGTTGGGTGTTGCCCAGATACAGAACAGTTTCACAAGGCTGCTGGGCAGGACAAATGAGATGGATACTGTTGAATTCAGGAAAAAAATGATTACGGAGTTATTTAGTTTGTATTAGCATATGTGTGAGATTTCAGTTTATATGGCACCATAAATTTACAGATGAGCAGACTCCTCTCAGGATTTAGGGGAACACTTTTGTCTAATGAGTCTGAACATCTAGGTTAGTAGGCAGCTCAGATTTCTGGTGACTAACCTTTCAAGCTCAGAAAGAGTTGATGCTTCAGGGAGGTGTAGCTTTGTAGTTGTTTTGATACTTCCCTGCCACAGGATAAATGGGATTATCTGCGGAGGTCACTGTAATCTAATCTTCTTTTGAGTTTTTGTTTTCTTTCTATATTGTACTTCTTATCTTTCTTTCCATGTTGCACTTGCTTTCATATCTTTCTACGGCAAATATATTTATCTGTGGGGCTTCAGCTTTTATATTACAAAGATTGATACAGTTTCAAGAGCTTTCTATTTACCTTTGTATTCCAGTTTGTAGAACAATGCAATGCTGTTTATGCAGTGTGGGTTGTGATGTAGTTAAGGGATTTACTTTATCCTGCTGATGGATAGCCTAACAAGGCTGAGTACATCAAAGATAATTTATTAGGGTAATGGCACATCAGTATGGCTGATACTGAGAAAGCTTTGTTTTTGCAATGTGGCAACTATGTGGATAGAGTGGCTATACCCCCTAGACAAACAATGTGAGTTAAAATATACCAGTGTTGGTGTGCTTGTCTCCACCAACATGGATGAAGGCCCAGGTAGGGGGGTTTGGCTCTTGCAAAAAGACAACCTTGTATTACACTTTCCCCCTTGAATAATGGCATTATCTCCACTTTGACTTTGTTGACGTATCCATTTAGCAAAAGTTGACGTATCCATTCAGCAAAGGTTTATTAAGCTAAAACATGCTGACAGTTTGAAATCCTAGCCCATTTTATGTTACTTACAATCAAACAAATCAGAAAAATAAGTATCCAAGTGGATGCTTGTCTGTGAAGCACCCTTCTTTTCTACCATAACAGAGTAGATGTCCATGCAGAAGTTTCATATTTTTATTTTGCTTAATGACACAATTATTGGAGTGGTGTTTTTGGTTATATCATTTATAGATGAATCTTAATCTGCCATTTGCCATGTAAAGGTGCACCTTTTAAAAATATAAAATAATAAACTATGTGTATCTTTTCCTTCACTTTAGAAGTAATGTCGGATAGATAGGCAGAGCAAAGTTTAAAAAGTGCTTCTGTTTCAGTGTCTGTTTTCGTGAGATGCATTTACTTACCAAAGGACCACAGACCTGGCTCTTTCAGAAAATTCACTTTGGTTTATCTCATGTGGTATTATCTCAAAAGTAGAAACTGCAACACTGTGCAGCTAGTAAACAACTACAGTAACTCTAAAATTTGGGGTTGTGTTTCTTACTAAACTCGTTTCATTGCTGTTTAGAATATGTGCAGTTTAATGTGCTGCTCCATTGAAGAAAATTCTTAGAAATATTTCGGAGGAATGCGGAGTTGCAAAGCTGCAGCTACATGAGCTACTAAGACTTAATACAAGTGTTAGAGATCTTTAGCACACAAAACTTTTGACTTTTTCCATGTCCTATAATGCACTGCTGTCACCTTTGTCTCTCTGTCTCTGTATCCCAGCTACAACAACTTCTCATGTGTTTGATGGCCCCGGCTACGCTTTCATATTTTGTGGAGTTTTTGATGGGTATACACAAAATTTGAATTGTATCATTCCTGAGTCTCTTTCCTAACCTGTCTTTATCATCTTTGGCTGAAGAAGTGCTTTTTTTGTCCATTTCCTACCCTGGAACTTGCATGGTCTTTAGGCCCATTTTTCAGTCGCTGTATCTCCCAGCAAGTGCAAGTATGAGAAGGAAGTTCCACCTGCTGGCAGTCACTTTTGGCTTGTTTGGATGTGCCCTAGGGTACCCAGCAATGCCTCATTTGCTTAAATATAATGATGCAATTAATCATCTTCACAAGATCTTCCAAAGCTATTTGATGTTCCAGAAGTTTCAAAAGTTAGAACAGCAGCCCTTGGAATCTAAAGCATCTCGGTCTACCTTTTCAGTTACATCACAACCCAGTAAAGCTAAAGATAAAAGTGAAAAGCATCTCAAGCCCTTGCATTTCTTGTCTGTAGATGTGAAGAAATTAAAATGATGCAAAGTTTTTAATTTATCCATTTGCCAACCAGTTAGGCGAACTTGTCTTTAAACCCTTTCAGCCTTCACCTGAGCCCCAAGAACAGAGGTAAATGTAATACTACTAATATGGACAATTTGCTATAGCCAGTCAAATAGTATGTCTTTGGGATATGGGAGGAGACTGTAGTACTTGGAGAAACTCCTACAGACATGGAGAATGTGCAGACTCCACTCAGACGGTGACTGGAAGTCAGGATTGAACTCTGGATCCAGGTGCTTTTGAGGCAAAAATCTCAACCACTGAGCCATAGTGCTGCTTTAACTAAGCCACTGTGCTGCTTTGTGGAGTACAAGTGCGAGCCTAGGCAACATCATGGATTGTTCTGCCTGCAGCCTTCTGTGCTATTTGTTGAGCTTGCATTCCCCTCTGTACAACATCTATTTATGGATTATGATCATCTGGGGGCTGCTGTGACGTGTGTTAAGATCATCAGTGACTAAAAGGTTCACAACAAGTTTGGCTATAACACAGCACTTCTACCATCAGTTAGAACCATTATTAGAGGATATGGAGGATGGTAGGGTCCTCCTCAAGACTCTAACTATGGAGAAATTCTGAAATGACTACCATAAAGGATAACATTCAGAAGCAGGTTATCCTCCACTGAGAATGCTCAGTGGTATGCTCTTTTGTGGATCACAGATCGTAGATTGTCCTACCTCTGGAGGACACATCTACTGATTTAACTACATTTGGAAGCCTGTTGATACTGTGCCCATAGTACCACAGAAGGCGGACTGTAGTTTCCATCCTCCCAAATCTGATATTATGGTTTTCACTGTGCACAGTAAACGGGAATTCTGCTCCTCCATTAACTACCATCTCTGCCAGCTATAAAGTCCAGGGATATGGACATATTTCGGAAGTGTACGTGTTCATAAAACATATGAACTTTAACAAGATGCGTTGTTTTCAGTAAGACCTCTTGGATAAAATGTTTGAATAGAGTGTGTGTCAGTAGATGACTACTGACTTGCCACACCTACCTATGACCCTTTATGCAGATGATACGACAGTGTGCAGATCCGGTCCCTCCCACACCATAATAAAAAGTAACTTGAGGCTGACCTTCACTAAATCCCATGCTGGTTTCAACTAATGAATGGGCTCCTTAATGTAAAAAAAAAAAAAAAAAAAAAGATCTTTGGCATACATAATAAATTGGCATCAGTCACAACCAGTTGATAAATATTATGCAATGACCCCCCCATTAATATTCCAAAATGTGCATGCTGATTGGCCAGTGTGCCCGTTGTAAATCCCACAATATACCGATAGAAAAAGGTCTGGTCGCCCGGACTTTTTTCCATTGGTATAAAGTCTTCAAAACATTTTTTTAAACAAAAAAATAAATAAATAAAAAACGGAGCAAAGGAGACTTTCTTTTCTCCGTTGCTTCCGTTTCAAAGCATTGATGTACTGGGTATGCATGGGGCGCAAGTCCCATACGCATGCTCAGTACATCAAAACAGGGAAGCAGTGTACCACAACCAGTGGAAGAACAGTAATGCACCGTTATACAAAGACATTATTTAAGAAAAGTAAGTAGTTTTTTTCTTAAATGTCATTGTATAATTGCAATAACCAACTCTGTGGTTGTGGTATATTGAAGATTTACCCACGGTTGGCTTTATTTAATCATTCGGGTTTTATTCTTGTGATTAAACCTCACCAACCATGAGTAAATCTTCAATATACCACACCACTTCATCGGTTATTGCTTTAATATATAATGCAACTGATTCCATTAAACTGGTTAGACTCTCTTAATTTACATTTTTAATGCCACCTACAGACAAATGAAAAGTGATCGGCACACATCTCTACTGGGATAAAAAATAATTGTTTTCCTAGAAGGAAGAAACACAACTGAAAAGAGCGTCTTACTTATTCCTTTAGAAGATGATCTATTCTTAATTAGTGCAACCTCGAAGTCAAGTCTTTCTTCACTTTAGTCAGTTTTGATCAGATCTGTAATTTTATAACTTTCCCCTCAAAGAGAATATAACCTACTAACCCTCTCCAAAGCAAAAATGTTGAGCTTGCATTCCCCAGTGTAGTTAAGAGCATAACTTTTGTCAGGGTCCCAGCTATTCAAATGTATAAACATAGTCACATTTCCATTTCTTGACGGCCATCTCAGACTGGCAACTACAAATTGCAGTCTTCAGTTTCACAAGCACTGCACCATTTTAGTGTACAACAACCCCCCCCCCCAATAAAAAAAAGAAATCCACTTCACTGAAAGGGAGGGATTCACAAACTCTAGGACTCACTACAGAGAGATGTTCCTGTCAATCTCTGGTCATTGAATTAATTTCCTGTTTACTGCCCCAAACTGAAACACATAACTTGTAAACCAAAGTACCTTCACTTTTCTCCCAATGGATTGACTTAATAGTTTCATAGATCACTTCTTCATTTACCTTTTATCAAACCTTCTCTTAAATTTTTACCTAATGTAAAAGTTATAGACCTATGGCTGCGGGCACTTGTTTATAGTGCATGCTATGATGTCCTCCTATTCATATGGTGCTGCATCCATCACGTGAGAGAGTCTGCCTCTGGTTGACTCGTATGTCCTCCCATTTTACAAAAGTTAGTTGCTACTGTGAAGGTACATGCAGTGGCCTGCACCACTCAGCGTATGTCTGCCATAAATGGACGTTTGGTATAAAGTGGGTGTCAGCACGCACCTACCTCAGTACTTTTCTACCACCTGTGTGACTACCAGTTGACGTTCGCTTGGAGAAGTGACTTTGTGTTTTTCCGTGTTGAAATAAGTACCTCGTAGGGGTTTTTGGTTACCTTTTTGCTACTCTATTGTGGGTTAATTTCAGGTAGAAAGGGTAAGTGTCTGTGAGGAAGGCAGATTCCACATAAAGACTCACATGAGCTCTGCCTGTTCTGTCTAGGCCAAGACCACGACCACCCATGACAACACCACTTGTGAAATCTGTCAGACTTTTGTTCCCAAAACCCTTAGGAGCCGTCTTGTCGCATTAAAATTGTATCTAGAGAATCAGTGCTTGAAACAATTAGCCAAGGACATGGACCTGACATCAGGAACCTCGGAAGAACCACCAACAAAAAAAGACCAAGAAATCTTGTCCTGATCCTATTGCTATGCCCTCTATTCCGACCATACCTCTCGAGGCTGGTGAAGGCCCGGAGTCTGAGTCGGAATCCGTGGACCTTCCATTGACAGGTACCCGGGAACAAGCCATCAAAGAAGCTGCTAACACATCCCAGAGGGAGTTGCAGGGGTCCGACTCAGGCACTGGGGGGGGGGGGGGCAAGGCTTATAATTTCTAAGGCCCCACATGGAATTTCCCCAGTTGTCATCCATGAAGATGTTATTTCTGATATTGTTGAGTGCCGCCTGGCATCTGGGCCTCCTTCCCAGCATCGCATAACAGACAATTCTATGTCGGATTCTCCCAAAAAGAAGAAGCAAAAATCAAAACCTATAATAAACGTTATGCTCTGTAACGTCTGACCAGGCATCTGACTGGCAGGTTTTACTCGGGGCCTACTTAATCCCTTCCTTGCATTATACCAGGCCTCTGCCCCTGCCCAGACCCCTTCAGTTTCTACTCTTAAGGGCAAACTAGTAGCTGATATTTCCTCTGAAGAAGAGGATTCTTCAGGGGATGAATCCTTGACTTGCACATCCCAAATTGCCTTCCCTCTGGGGTGTGCTTCTCCAGAGGAGGAGCCAAATGGAACAGATTCCCCCGGGGAAGACATTGCCTTTGGGGAAACAGTAGTGCAAACGAAGGGCTTTAAGTAGGACTGCAGTCAGGTTACTGAGACTCAAGAAGTACTATGACCTCTTACAAATGGAGTCCCATAATCCTTCTGCAGTTCCTCCTGTGCATCCTGCCTTTTTGGATGCCTTCCTGGCTGCCCCTAAAGCCACAGATTCACAACCCCCTACACCAAAGTGCCCAGACAGATTTTATAAAGTCCCTGAAGATGAAAAATTCCTCTTGCTCCTTCTGTGGACCCATCCATGATTTCTGTGGCTGCAGATAAAATTTCCAAACTCCCTCCCCCCCCCACTTCCCTTGGATAAGGAAAGCTGAATAATGGAAAGAGTGGGCAAAAAAGTATATACCTCTGCCACTTTAGCCGTGAGAGCCATAAAGTACCAAACTCATATGGCCAAATATTCCTTGGCCCTTCTTACTGATGCTATTAAACAGTTGGATGACCTTCCTGATTCAAAAGCTAAGGTCTCCTGCAGTCAAGTTACTAGACACTCCCAAGTGTAGTAGTTATGATGCAGTGAAGGCTTCATCAAGAGCTACAGCCTCAGGGTCTGTCATCAGGAGATATTCCTGGCTTAGGCTACAGTCTCTGCTTGATGACATTAAGTCAAAACTCATGGATGCTCCCTTGGATAACAAGGCTTTGTTTGGTTCATTGGCTGCTAACCTTCTTTAAAGCCCTTCAGGTGAAGGGTAAAGAACTCCCATAACCTTCAGCACTTATTTGTCTCCCTGGTTCCCCGTTTCCAGAGGAACTATCCAGCTAAAGCTACCTTTGTGAGAAGGCCTTCCAGACACATGCCATCCAAAGGAAAAAAAGATTAGTGGAAGCAGACCCTCTCCAGGTCTTCTCCCTCTAGTCCAGTTCAAAAGTAGCCTTTTAAGGCTAAGCCTAGTAGTCTGTGACTACTAGGCTTTAAGCCCAGACACACCCCTCTCCATGTGTCTCTCCCTGCTTGGAAACCGGTTACTCATGATTCTTGGGTCCTCTCAATAGTAAAAGTATGTTGTTTCATGGTGTGGAAAACCAGACCTACCTTCAGAGGCATTTCTCAACCCCCTTGAGACCAAGTGCCCCCCCCCCCCCCCCCAGTTCTGCAGACCCCGCTTTTTTAAGGCACAATTCAAAAGGTATCTCCACAACCAAGAGGGAAAAGATTCTACTCCAGGATGTTCCTGGTCCCCAGGAAAGAAGGTCCCTGGAGACCTGTCTTGGATTTGTCCCATCTAAACAAATTCCTCAAGGTCCCCTCCTTTAGGATGCTAACGCTTCTTACTTTCCTTCCCCTGATCCTCCCTCAGGCCTTCACTGTGTCCTTAGATATAAGGGATGCCTACTTGCATATTCCAGTCCATCCTCTTTTCATGAAATCCCTTCATTTCTCTGTGGGTTCTACGCATTTTCAGTTTTGTGCTTTGCCATTTTGTCTCTCTGCAGCCCCAAGCGGGTTCACAAAGTGTCTAGCCCTAGTCATTGCCTGTGCCAGAATACAGGGGATCCAGCTCTTCCCCTATCTGGATGATATCCTCATCCAGGTATTGTCCCCACAGTTGGTCCAACAACGTCAAGACTTCACTGTCTCCCTCTTGAGACACCTAGAGTTCACCATAAACCTTTACAAATCCTCTCTTGACACCCTCTCAGGATCTTGTGTTCTTAGGATGCAAGATTTTAACAGGACAAATGATGGCCTGTCTCCATCCAGACTAGGTTCTGTCCCTCACATCTATTTCCAGCAGATTCTGTCTCGCTCTCTCCAAGCCCTGTCAGCCAGGGAGTTTCTGAGGCTGCTGGGATTCATGGCCTCCACCATTCCCATGGTACCCTTAGCAAGGCTGCACATGAGGAAATTCCAATGGTACTTAAGGAAAAACTGGAAACAACACTTGCACCCTCTAGAGTTTATGGTACCCCTGCTTCCCTGCCTTTCCAGGGAACTACATTGGTGGGTTGCACAGATCTCTGCCAATCCAGGTCTTCCCCTGCAACCCCTTCTCACCAACCAGGATCTGTACACAGATGCTTCCAACACAGGTTGGGGCACAACCTTTGGAGAATTGAGAGTGAGAGACACTTGGACCCTGGGCCAACAGAGGGAACACTTCAATATCAAGAAGATGAGAGCCTTGACATTGGCCCTCCAAATCTTCAAGGATCGGATTCTACCAGGTATGGTGAGATGGTACACAGGCAATAACACTGTGCTGTGGTACACCAACACACTGGGGGGGGCAAATCCTACCTCCTATGCAGATTGGCCCTAAAAGCATGGTAATCAACCAACAGAGACATGTAAACCTCTGCAGAAAATGTAATGGCAGATGTTCTAAGCAGGACCATGACTCAATCCCACAAATGGATGCTAAACAGAGATGTGTTCCTGGACCTGGTCCATTGATGGGGTATGCCTCAGTTTGATCTTTTTGCCTCACCCATGAACAGACCAACTCCCAACCTTCTGCTCCAGGATACCCTCTCCCAGGGCATGGAGGGTTGATGCCCTTTCCTTCCCATGGAAGGTGATGTTCGTTTATGCACCCCCCCCCTTACAAAAAGTTCTCCTAAAGATTCAGAGGGAACAACCTCAAATCTTGTTGATGACCCTCTTTTGGCCAAGGCAGCATTGGTTCCCCCTATTACATCATCTAGTCAAGGGCAGTCACCACAAGTTACCCCACCCGATGGACCTGCTCACACAGAAGTCCTCTCATACATTCCTAAATATCCACCCTGAACCTTACACTGTGGGTTTAATAGGTGCTGGTTCCCTTCAGACACCTTTACACTGAGGACGTGCTTCAGCTTTTGCAAAAGGCCAGAAAAGCCTTTACCAGAAAATCCTATCTATCCAAGTGGAAAAGGTTTTCTGTTTGGTGTCTAAATCAAAATATTCAACCACTGAATGTAGAACCTCCCAGTGGTTTTGTCTTACCTGTGTGAACTGATGAACTCTGGCTTGTCATACTCTTCAGTTAAAGCTCGCATATCTGCCATCTCAGTATGCCTACCTCTCACCCCCCCCCCCCAGCTTCCAGACTGGAAGTTAAGCTCTTATTAAAGGGAGTACTATACATTAGACCTCCAAGGAAGCCCATCCCCCCCCTTGGGATCTTCATTTTGTATGGGATAAGCTGACCTTACCACCCTTTGAGCCAGCCAACTGCAAGCCCTCATGGCCTCTCCCCCTTTCACAGTTTTCCACAAGGACAGGGTTTGCTTGTGCACTAACCAAGTCCTACATGCCCAAAGTAGTTAATGACCATTCCCTGAATCAAGACATCGATCTTCCTATCTTCTTCCCTTTGCCTCAAACCTCTGCTGAAAGGATCTTTCACTCCTTGGGATGTACATAGACAACTCCGATATTGTTTGCCCAAGACCAAATTCATCTGTAAATCTGATAGGCTGTTTGTCTCCTATCACCCAAGAGCCCTGGAACACCCTTTTTCCAAACAAACCATTTCCTCCTGGATCTCTAAACCTATTTCATTTTGCTACACAGCCAATGGCAAAAGGCTTCCCTTCCCAGTGAAGGCACACTCCACTAGGGCTTTGTCCTCATCTGGTGCCTTCTTTAATGGTTTGGATACAGCTGCCATTTTAGAAGCAGCTACATGGTCATCTATCCACAGTTTCACCAAACGCTATAAGTTGGACATTATTTCCAGGTACAGAGTAGGATTTGCCAGGACCATTCTTCATGGCTTTGTGGAAAATGTCTCTGTTCCTCCACCCAATTCCTAATAGCATGAACTTTTGCACTCTCCCTCATGTTATGGATACATCAGCTTATGAATAGAGAATAGAAGGACATAGTATACTTGTGTAGAATCTTACCATAACTTTAGATATCCTTCTCTTTTATATGCTACTGTATAGTCTCCCACCTTGCCTTCCCCCTGACGCTTGCCTGACTCCTGAGTACTCACTCCATAGTCGCTGGTTTCTGGCGGCATCCAGTTCTGATGTAGGCGCGTGCTGACGTCCACTTTATGCCCAGTGTCCATTTATGGCTGACATATACTGAGTGATGCGGGCTGTTGCACATACCTTCGCAGTAGCAACTATGTTTTGTAAAATGGCTGGATGTACAAGTCAACCAGAAGCAGACTCCCTCATGTTATGGATACAGCAGCATATAGAAGAGAAGGACATCTAAAGTTATGGTAAGATTTTACACAACTAGACTTTCCTTTGTCAATTAATTTCTAGAGTTTCTCCACAGCAGCAACATCTTGATAAGTTAGATTTTACCCTGTAAATAAAAGCAAATAAATATGTCAAACTGTTCTCTGTGCAAGCAAGTATAGCTATGGCATATATTGTTCAAGGAGATTTCAAGAAATATAATTGTTTCCTTGTTTCTAAATATTTTCTTATAAAATATTTTTTATTCTATTCCCTTTACTCAAGACTAATTTGGTAGGGCTTAGCCTGGCTGAGAAAACGTTCCTGTGATAGCTATCACCTTTTTCTCCCCAGTGTTCTGTTTTGCCTAAATCTTTTCAACCTGTTTTTAAGTCCATCACTGAATAAAAAAGGACCCCAGACTATTGCATACATTTTCTGTGTTTTAGATGTTTTTTGTCACCTTATTCTAGCTTTTTAGCTTAAACTCAGATCATTCCTTTCATTAATTGTAAGTGGTTTCATTGTAGTTTGGTAGTTTACCTTCCCTCTTGCACTCTGTTGAAGCGGTTGATGTTGCTGTCTGGCCATCTTAGTCAGCTTGCTTACATTTGTTTTAAGTTATGTGGTAGATTAGATTAGGCTGTTATAAATAGTTGGGTCTCATACTTTTCCTCCATCTTTAGGGATGTTTTCTGGACAATATGTATAGTAAAATGTTTTAAAATAAGTGCCTGAGGCTATAAAGTTCCTCTCTCTCAGGACATGTCTTGGGTATATGAGCTTTGCAGAAAAATGTGAAATTTGAAATTCCTGCAAGCCTTCTGCCTTAATAGAAAGAGAGTTCAAAAAGCACAAAGGCATCCCAGTTTCCAAGGCCTTGAGGACTCCTCCTCAGTTTTCACCCTGACAACATTTTTTGATATGAAAAGCAAGCCTGTGCCATCCATAAAATATTTTCCTTCCCCTACAAAAAATGTCCCTTAGGTATTTTGCTTTCCCCTTATGATTTTAACATGTTCAGGGATGTCCATGTTAGACCTGCCATTGCTTCTGTGGCCTCCGAGCTGAAATTGAAGAACCTCTTTCTCTACTCTGTGGGATCTCTTAGGTCTAGGAAGTTTGTGCCTGTTAATCTTTACTGCAGCAAAATATGGCAGACCTTTCTTTCAGTGCAATATCTGTGATTCTAGGTTTCCTGTCCCACGTACGTCAACATGAGTCAAGCAGCTTCTGTTTTCCTTCTGCTTGATCAGGATTTTCTTCAGCAGGACTCTGTCAAGTGAATCTGCCAGTCAAAATTGCAGTACTGGGGCTTATGTTGATGGCTACTTTGGAGATGCCTCTAGCTTCAAGCTTGTGGCTGGAGAAGATTAGGGAATGTAATGACTGACTGTGGCAGTGGACAGAGAAGTGCTTGAGGCAGATTGGGAGATGTATAGAGACTTGGCAGAAGGACTTGCTATATTCCCAGGAACATCTCCATCTATGTGCAAAAGGATCAATGACAGATTGGGAGATGTATAGAGAATCTATGTGCAAAAGGATCAATGAGATCAAAGTTGTGTGATCAAAGTTGTGTTGGAGAGCTTTGTTTCCACAATTGTACCTTTAAACTATGATTTGAGATGGATTATCCTTGAAGCAGAAGATGGGGAGGTACCAGACACTAGGTAGGGAGAGTAAAAAAACCACAAAACACACAGCTGAACAAACCAGGAGAACTTAGAACATAGAACATGTTAGCATAATTTTGCTGTGTAATGCTAGGGGTGTGAGATGAAAGATGAGGTGGAGCTGTAAAGAGTGGAGACCAAGGGGAGGTAGATCGTTAAAACACAGTTTAGTGACAAAAAGGATTCATTTATGGAAATGTCCATTTTAAGAATGATACGGAGGTGGGATGGTGATAGACTATCAGTCTGTGTTTTTAAGAAGGGATGGAGAAGGATTAGCAGTCTGTGTAACTGTAGCCACTAAATGTTAGTGAGAACAAAGGCCATTTTCAAAAAATGGGGTGAACACCCTTATCCTTAAGGTAAACGGGGTGATTCCTGACAAGTCTGTACAGTTTATTGGCCCATTGTTATATCACGGGGGGAGAATGAGCAACAATGGCAGATGGTAAAGAATTGTAGTAAGGGGGAGAAGGGTTACACTCCTAGGGTTTGAAACTGCTAAGAGTAGATTGAGAGATTTCAGGGCCCAGGCAGATAGAAGGGCTGATTAGTATCCTGGATCATGAAGAGTTCTTCTGGTATAATCACAAATAAGATGGCTGAACAGAATTCTGCTTGTAGTCCTGACAAGGTGGGTCAGAGATGTCCTGGTGAAGGCACTGTTGGTCAGTGGATGATTATTGCAGTGTGTGGTTTACTGTTTGCAAGAAGAGTAAGAATCTAATGATAGGAGGACTTCAGAAGCAGCAAAGTGATTTGTGTGCTCTGTTTGGCCACACCTGCAGTAGTGCAACCTCAGTGTGTTAGAAGGAGCTCAGATGAAAGACGTTAAAAGGGTCTATGGAGCGGAGCTCAGATGAAAGATGTTAAAAGGGTCTATGGAGCGGAGTGGAAAGAAAAATGTTTATGATTAGAAGAGTTGATGTGTTTCTCTCTGGAGGCCAGAAGAGAGCTAAAGTAATTAATATTTGTGCATGATATCCTGTCGGACAGATATGAAGGGAGTTCCCTTTGACAGGAATGTGGGGGTACAAGCAGCATATTGTGAGGACCATCTACTCCCTGGATCTGTGAAAATGTTTTTTCATAGATAGTTATAGCTGTGGTTGCATGGACACAGTTATCACAATCAGTAGTGGAGATCCAATCTGTGGAGGCATTTAAGGAGGCATAGCACAAGTCTGAGAGAGGGTAAGGGGGAGGTGGAGATAAAAAGGATGCAAAATGTTAAATTTATTTTAAAACAGTAGATTAGATTACTGAATAGTTTCCTTCAGTAAAACAAATGAAAGCACTATTTGAGAATTGCATTATTGTGGCAAAGTATTTATTTAAAAATTCATAGTCTGCCTTGGTCTTCTATTTCTTTTGTGTGGCATGGTCCATTTTTGTATTTGCTTATAATGACTGAAGTTTATATATGTAGTACATTTAGAAAGCGGTGGCTTATTTCTTTTGATCAAGTGGTTCATGGTACATGCTAAATACATTGCATTAAACTGCTGGCATAGTGTAGTAGTGCGCTAATGTTTGCTCTGCCTTTGTGTTGTTTAACTGCCTTCTGCAGATTATAAGTTAATCATGCTGCAACTGTGCTACTGTATATGTCTTTATATGAGGTTCTTTTCTTTTGATTCCTAATTTATAGATGTTATAAAGTTGTTTTTTTTTCAAAGGGAAGCAGGAGTAAAATACATTAATAAATTGGTCATGTGAATACAAAAAAAAGTAACCACAACTCTCGTACATTATCTGATTTTTGCACTAATCTTCAAACCTTCTTCAATTAGCTCTTTGCAGTTGTGTATACGTTGCAGGAAAAAAGATGATACGTACCACCAAGGCTGTCATGAGACAAACACTTCACATTAAAAAAAAAAAATTCTTTAAAACAAACCATAAACATCCAAGTAGCATAAAACAAAGTTCCAGGGTGGATAAGCACTTTCGGTAAAAACCTTCTTCAGATCCTCACCCATTAAGCAGTATTTTTTCTTAAAATGGGACAGATAGCCAATCAGCAAAAATCCAGGAACAAGCTGGACCAATGAGCTGATTATACTGAGCCAACCATTTAGCATATCAAAATGACCAGTAAGAAACTATTTCTTCAGTCCGAGGCATACCAGTCTGAAAGCCATTCATAATGGTAGTTTCTAATCATGGAAAAAGAAGGCTCAATCAGCAGAAATCCAGGAACATGCTGGACCAATGAACTAAACATACTGATCCAACCATTTAGCATATCGAAAGGATCAGTAGGAGACCATCAGGAACTGTTTCTTTCAATCAAAAGCATGCCAGTCACAAACCCATTCATGATAGCAGTTTCTAATCACAGAAAAAGAAAGACCAATCATCTTGAATCGGGAAGCTTCTTTACCAATGGGAGACAAGTCATAATTATTCATGGTCACAGGAATTTTTTCGCTCCTTGGTTTCCCTTTGCCTTCACTGGGTGTTCGTCTTCCAGTTTGTGTTTTTATTGGCTGCTTTTCTCATGACTATGAATAGTCATGGTCTAACTTCTATTGGAAGACAAGCTTCCTGACTAAAATTAATTAGTTCTTCCTTTCCTATGACAATGAATAGTTATGACTTGTCTCCCATTAGTTAATAAGCTTCCTGATTCAAGGTGATTGGTCTTTCTTTTTCTGTGATTAGAAACTGCTATGATGAATGGTTTTGAGACTGGCATGCTTTTCACTGAAATAAACAGTTCCTGATAGTCTCCTATTGATCCTTTTGATATGCTAAATGGTTGGTTAAGTATGATTAGTTCATTGGTCCAGCATGTTCCTGGGTTTTTGCTGATTGGTCCTTCTTTTTCTGTGATTAGAAACTGCTATTATGAATGGCTTTGAGACTGGTATGCCTCTGATTTGGAAAAAATAGTTTCCGATAGTCTCTTATTGGTCATTTTGATATGCTAAATGGTTGGTTCAGTATGATCAGCTCATTGGTCCAGCTTGTTCCTGGATTTTTGCTGATTGGCTATCTGTCCCTTTTTAAGAAAAATTACTGGTTAATGGGTGAGGATCTGAAGAAGGTTTTTACCAAAAGTGCTTATCCACCCTAGAACTTTGTTTTATGCTACTTGGATTTTTATTGTTTGTATTAAAGAATATGTTGTTTAACTTGACGTGTTTGTCTCACGATGGCCTTGGTGGTACGTCTCATTTTTTTCCCTGCATTTTCACAACTTGTTGAGACCACCTTTGGAAATGTAGTATCTTTGTTTTTATGTATGTTGTGTATGCGTTGCTTGTTTTACACTATTTATTCTTTTTGTCTTCATGGTCTCTAGATTGGGACTGAAAGCGTCTGACTAGATCAGATTATTTACTAGATCAGATTATTTACCTGCTCAGGGAGTAGATAAATCATTAAAATGTTGTATACAATGTAAATTATACACTTTTTCTATTCTAAGTTAATGCATCTTAGAATTAGTAGATTGTAAAGTTTAATTGATATTTATAGTCTGTGTCTCTTATCTCTGATTTTTCACAGTCAGTTAGTACCATACTAGTAGAATTTTGTTTTAATAGCTATTGGTTTATTCTTCTGTTCCTGTTTATTCAATGTCTAAAGTTTATTTATTAATTTAATTGGCAGATTGTTTTTAAGTTTCATATTCTAATACATATTTTTTTATTTCAGGAATTTTTGCTTACTTAAATTACCGTATCCCAAAACAAAGGCAAGCAATTATTGAAACCCTGATTAGAGGACTACAGAGGCTGGAATACAGAGGTTATGACTCAGCAGGTAAGGTATTTATTTATTTTATGTATGTAGGCATTTAATTAAAAAAAAAAAAAACATCTTTATTGCTGTTAGTCATTCAGAAAAAAAAAACATTTATAATTATTTAAACAGTTTCCTTTGGGCAGTACTATCCCTTTTCCTTTCTATGTTTGTACCATCATAACAATATTTATCTTGCATACAACAGTGTTTAATATTTCTAAACAGCAGTATCAAGTCATAGCAGGGTGTAAATGTGAATAACGTATCAAAAATAATCTGAACTATAAACCTGTAGAGTAGAACTTTAACCTTTAAATTCAGTAGTGTTTTATATCCATTTTACATTCTCATTATTTTGAGGTATAAGCTGGATAACTCCTTAGACGTTATTAATTTTGTTAATGTTTTATACATTTCCTCTTGTTTTAAGGGTCTGTCTCGAGGCTGTAACATACTTTTAAATGGAGCACTTGTTTTTTCCTGTCAGTATTTTTTCTGTGGAGAAATTTTTATTTTTCTTCTGTGTACCTGGCTTAGTGCTTTGTACTGTTTTTTTTTTTTTTTTTTCTGTCAAAACAGAACTTTTGTGCACTGGTAGTGTTCACCGGCAGTTGCTGTTTATCTTTCACCAGAAGGAGGCACCATTTTCAGCTTGACCATAGCACATACTACCAGTTCTATGGTCAGTCCAATTTGCAGTTACCACAAGAAAAAAATGAAGCAAATAGCCTTTGCTAGCAGTTTTCCTAAGATGCAAGGAGGTAAGAAGGCCTGCAACTAGAAAATGACATCTTAGCAAATGGAAAAGGGTTTTCTAGTTGTTACCAACAATGTAAATGCACCCATTCAGGGCTAGTTGTTCTCTGGTTTTACAGTGTATGCGTGAGTTAATATTCTATAGCCTTCCCTGTTCCTCTATCAAGGTTATTTTATTGGCCATTTCTGCATGTCTGCCCATGGATGATCTTCTGCATTGCAGTCTTATGTCAGAATGTTCTTGGAGGGGGGTTGTATAAAAGGCTTTCAAGAAAACTGGTGGCCCTTCCTTGGGATCTTAATTTTGTGTTCGAGAAGTTAACACTTGCTCCGGTTAAACCAGCTAATCTGGCTGACGTCCGATTCTTAACATGGAAATCAGTTTTACTAATTGCTGTGTCGTCTGCAGTAAGGGTATCTAGATGCATTGCAAGCTCTTATGGTGAGTCATTCCTATCTTTTCTCATAGGGACAGCGTTTATTTAAGAACTAATCCTATTGGAGCTTACTTTAAGCCAAACTATCCATCTCTCCATTTTCTTCCCGAACCTAGAAGTGAGTGAGAAAGGATACTCTGTACCTTGGATTTCAGCAGGCAACTCTGGGTGCTATGTTGACAGAACTAAGTGTTTCAGATCATTGGATCATTTGTTCATTTTTGTGAAGGTTAGAAGAAGAGACAACCTGTGTTAAAACAGACTATTTCCAAATTGTGGTCTAAGGCTGTTACCTTTTATTGTACTCACCATAACAAAACTATTCCAGGCCATGTCAAGGCCCACTCTACCAGGATCTTGGCCTCATCCATGACATTTTGGAAAGGGTTGGATTCTAGAAGCTGCTACTTGGTCCTTTGTACATACTTTTACAATGCACTAGAAGTTTGATTCCTTCTATGGGTCCAGATCAAGCTTTGTTAGGACCATTCTTCGAGGCTCCTGGACTCTTCTCCCTCTACCTCTCAAATATAGTTAGCTAAGACAATCTACCTATTTAACTAAGGCTACTGCAGCAGTGATCAGTATGATGAGCGTAGTACAATTGTGTAAGGTGAACTTAATATAACAGTAGATTTTCAAATGATTACTGATCCAGTAGCCACTCCCTTCCTCCCCCCTCCTTGTTTTTTGGTGTGTTCTTTTATGCCAGGGTGTGAACATTTATTTTTGTTGTTTCTAGCATTGTACTTTTAGGGCTCATCCTCTCTCTCTCTCTCTCTCTCTCTCTCTCTCTCTCTGCCCGGCAGGAAAGCTCTAAAGGACTTTGCATCCAAGTTGTCTTAGTCAGCCTAGCTCAAGCTGCTTAAAAGTTTGGGCGCAATGACAGTGGCCTAAAGCTTTGGAAGCTGTCTGTCTATTATATCCTTGGCAAAGTATAACCCATATAGCTAAGGCTACTGCATCGCTGATCATTTGAACATGTACTGTTAAGTTCAGCTTACACGACTGTACTTTTCAAGAAGGCTTTGTCCCAGAGCTCAATTTTCTCAGATTGTTTGCTTCCTGCAGCTCACCAGTCTCTTTGCCTGTTTGCTCAACTTGTGTTTGAGATAGTCTGTATAGTAATTACCTCTTCCATTTTGCTTCATCTGGGTTGTCAAACATCTGCACATTACCATCCAGAATACTTTCAGTATAGCCAAAAATGTCAGTCTAAATTTCACAATTCTTCATTTACACTCTTTTATATGTCATTGAAAAATAGGAAACAGTGCTTTAATATCACCTCCGAATGACTGTGTTCTACAAATATAGGTGTTCTCTCCACAGCTTCCTCCCTAGTTACCATACTTTTCATAGTATTTGCTTTAGTATAGTATGTCTAAAATTCAAATCAAAATTGACCTTCATTTATCTTACTTCAGCTTTTTTTTTTTTTTTTCCCAGTGGCAGGCACTTCACTTATGCTACTCCCAAGAAGTTTGTTGTAAAGCCAGTCTGTTCTGCTGTGTTATTTTTTTACATACTGCAGCAAATGCAATGTTTCTGTAGAACCTTAAATGTTATGTTATCCTATCTTGCCTTAATTCTTGCTGGTTGGTTGGGTTCGGAACCGATACTCGGCCTAATACAAAAGCTGGAAAGCTTCTTCGGGCTCGAGGCTTACCCCTATCCCATGATACTTAGGGTAGATTACCCAGATCTCATTTGCTACTCAAGCAATCAAGGTGTCTTCTGGCTGGCTCGTTGGCTAAGTAGTTTAATGGTTATATATTTCTGTCATAATTCTTAACCTTTTCAGGAAAATCTTTGTCCGTACTTTTTCTGTCATGTGCGACTAATTACAAGTGTGATTTACATATTTAGTTAAATTTACTCCCTCTGTTTGTCAGGCTTCCTGCCTCCACAAGCTCGTTTTTCCTTGGAGAGCTTTCCCCATCTATTGCAAACCCGTTTAACTTAGAAGGCTGCTCCCCTATCCCCATGTGTGTGTGTGTTTGGTATAGGAGAATCCGTTTTAGAGGATTATTTCTCATAATTTTCTGATCCTTTAATCGCTTTTTTCTATATGTTCTTTAGTGCTTGATATATAGTTTTATATATACTTGTATGGTGTGTTTTTATAGTTTAGTAGGCTACCTTTTATTGCTTTAAAGCCGTTTTTTGCAGTGCACATATATATACTGTTTTTCGCATTAACCTTCTAGGCTTGTAGTGTGATAGCCATTTTTTGGCAAGTTTAAATTTGCAGTTAATTATTGTTGCTATTGGTAGCGCCTTTTTTCTCCAGTCATGTCTAAAGAGCAAAAAGAGCATAAAGAACCTAGGCACTCGGGGTTCAAAAAATGTGATCAGTGTAATCGAAAGATGTTGATTATTGATGGGCACACTAGCAGTTTTTATTGTCTTGGTGCCCACCATTTACAAGACCTGTGCGTCATTTGTCATGGATTTAGTAGCAGGGTTCTGCTAGAGTGTAAAAACAAGCTTATTGTCAGTGGCTTATTAAACATTCCCTTCTCAGAAGCTTTAGAGGGATCCCAGAGCTCCAAACCATCATCTCCTTCTAAATCTGAAAAAGTGAGTAGAAGATCTGCTGTCTTGGCTCTGGCCTCAGAGCTACCTAAAAAAGTGGTTGCTTTGGAACCAAGGGCTCTTGGCTCTGACAAATCTAAATCTATCTCTTTGGCTCCATCTGTGACCTCTGAGCCGGCAGAGTTCCTGACTAGAGGACTGTCTCCGATCTTGGAGCCGGTTACTCCCACTTTGAGATCATCCATTTTGGAAAGGACAAGATCTCCTTCGTTATCCTCCCGTTCTTCCAGGAGCTTATCTGATGGTGACGTGGAGCAGGTGGTGAAGAGACTGCTTTGAACACCGGCACTGGCAAAAAATTTGTTTCCTCCAGGCCCAAAGGAATCGGAACTGTCCAAAGCACCATCCCCCTCCTCTGACCTGACTTGTTTCAGAGCCAGAGATCTTGGGTCCGATAGTAGTGAAGGCATCGGAACGGAGACCTCCCTTAGGTTCGTCTGTTCCGACATCTGCTTCGACTTCCTCAGTTCCATCTGATTTTGAGGAGTCTAGGAGCCGACGTTCACCCGTTGGGTCCGGGGAGGGGAGTCAACGCGGACAGTTGAGGTTGAGCTCAGCTCCTACATTGGCTTCGGTGCCGCCTGCTTTGCCTCGAGGGTCAGTCCTGTGTCTTTTCGGAGCGGAGAACCTCTTCAGAGCGGGCCGAGGGGGCTTTTGAGCTGATGGAGAAAGTGCTGTCACCCCAGACAGCTACACTGTGTGGCCCAGGTTCACTTCATCTCCCAGGCACCTGTGCTGGTGTAATCATCACCCCCCCCCCCAAAGCATAGAGACCCGGAGCACCAGGAAGCCCCTGTGGGTGGCATAGTCTCTTCCAAAACTTCACCAAAGTACCCCTTTGAAGAAGTCCCTTGAAGGAGATTGTGCAAGAGGAAGCACATAGACTCCCCTGATGAGTCTGTCACTTCAGATACCAACCTGGATGATTCAGAAGGGTCCCCACGGTCCCCCTCTGAGGATGTCTCCTTTGCTGACATCCTTGAGCTCCTAAAACAGAGTGGTGGCTGGAAGCCCACCAACTCTTCAGAGGACGAGTCTGTATACCTGGAGGCTTTTGGGTCTCGCCCTTCCACCACCTGGGTGTCTCCTCCCTACGTCCAGCTAATGAATGTAATATCTCGTAAGGCTTGGAATTCTCCAGATACTGCGGAGGCCCAATAAATTTATTACAGCTCCTATAGAAAAGGGATTTTTAACCAAAGGTGTCCCTGTAGATGGATGGTGGTGGCAGCGGCCACCAAGAAGGAGTTGTCCGAGACCTCATCTGTCCATCCTCCAAATAGTCACAGACTATGGATAGATATAGAAGGTGTGCTTTTTCTTCAGTGGCATTTACACTGCGGTCGCCAAATTACTTGACCCATTTTACAAGACTTCAAAGAGATCTCCTAAAAGAGCTGGGAGATACTTTTCAGGGTACTGTAGCTTCGGGTATCACAGATAATGTTTCCTCTCCGCTCTCTACCCTCAACTCAGTTGTTAACTTCTCTATGCGACTGATTTCATATGCAGCTGAAGAACAGGCGGGTTTTTTACTGATTTTTACTGATTTTCTATTGGTTTGTATTTGTTTTAAAATGTTTGGTTTTGGGAGATGCTTTATCTGATGAAGGGCAAAGGCCCGAAAGCGCTCATCACTTGTATGTCTATTTTTAATAAACAGAAGGAGTTGGTATTCGAGCAGTGTCCAGTCTTATTTGTTTTTGGATATTTACTATGGTTTATTTGACTGGACTTTGGTGAGGCACAGAACATTGTTTTGTTTTTCATATGCAGCTGATGGAGTGAGCAGGGCAGCAGGTGCAGGAATTTCCTTAAGGAGACATTCCTGGATGCGTTTATGCAATATCGCCATTGCTCCCTTTGATGGCTTGTCCCTTTTCAGACCAAAAGTGAAAGAAACTTTGACCGTGTGTGAACAGGAAGGGACAACCTTGTCTGCTATAGGAGTCCGTTTTTCCTTCCCCACTAGACCTTATCCCAAAGGTCAGAAAGGTGGCAAAATGTGGTTCCACAAATCCCAAAAAAGTTTTTCCTGACACACGTGGTGAAAATTCCCCCAGGGGCAGAGAGGTAAGTAACAATGGAAAATGACCTCGTAGCAGAGGGGGTCCGCAGAATCAGGGTAACAGAGATGCATTCTCTGGCAGGCCATTCCAGTGGTCCTGAAAGGAAGCTCACCTGTCCTTCTCTGGAGGCAGTCGGGGGACACTTCTCACTGTACCCAAATGCCTGGCTAGAAATCACTCAAGACAAACCGGTTCAGACAGTCATATCTAGAGGTTATTATATATCCTTTTTCACACCCCCACACGTAAATCAGTCCATTCCAGATATTCCACCTGGTTAGAGGGACTATGCAACATCAGAGATACACAAGTTGCTGGAATAGAGTCATCCAAAAGGTCCCCACAGACCAGATTGGATCCGGAACTTACTCCAGGTTCTTTTTAGTTCCAAAAAAGACAGGGGGCTGGAGACCCATTTTGGATCTCAGCAGATTGAACAGGTCTGTAAAAAAAAAAAAAAAAAAAACAATGTTCTGGATGTTGCACTGCAGTCTGTATTCCCTTTTCTCGGGAAAGACAATTGGATGTGGTCAGTAGATCTCCAGGATATGTACAACCATATAAAAATGGACAGGCGATCCAGGAGACACGTAAATTTTGAGCCCTGCCCTTTGGTCTCACTACAGCCCCCAGAGTGTTCATCAAATGCATGGCAGTGGTTACGGCTCACTTGAGATGTCTAGGATTCCGTGTGTTTCCATACCTAGATGACTGGCTCCTGACCACCACCACCAAGCATCTACCACTACAAGCGAGGGACAAAACTATACTTCTTTGTTCCAGCTAGGCATTACAATAAATTTCAAAAAATCTGCCTTATCGCCTTCACAGCTTATTACTTTCTTAGGCGCGGAGTTGGATTAAAAAAAAATGGTGGGAGAATTTAGTCTGTATATTGTCAAATCCGGAGCTTGATATCAAGAAGAAAGGTTCAGGCAAGGTCTGTGTTACAGGTTCTGGATACTATGGCAGCAGCAATTCTTCTAGTACCTCTAGCACGTCTCCACATGAGGGTCTTCCACTGGTCCATGCAAGATCTACCACTGTCACATCAGATAATTATCACAAATTCATGCAAGAAGGATCTTCTCTGGTGGCTTCAAACGAAAGTTATTCTTGGGCTGCCCATTTGTATTCCTGCAACGGACTGCTGTACTGACCACTGACACATCCCAGATCAGGTGGGGGGCATTATCTGTGAAAGACTGTTCAAGGCTTATGGCAAGAACATGAGAACCACTTGCATATCAATGTCCTAGAGATGAGAGTGGTGCTGTATGCATTGCAGGCATTCCAGGACTCTCCCCTGATAGGAATTATTGCATTTCAAACAGGCAACTTGTCAGTAGTGTTGTCAGTAGTGTGGTACATAAACAGGTAGTAACCAAATTGTATCCCCCTATGTCGAGAGGCTCTCCACTGAAAAAGGGTAATTCTTACCCAGCTGGACCAACCCGGTTAACAAATGCAAATAAATAAATAAATAATCCTTAAGAACTAATCCCGCTTTCTTATCAAAAGTTTGTTCAGAAAACAATTTAAATCAATCTATTGAGTTGTCAGTGTTCTTCCCCAACTGTAGCAACAAGGCAGAATATAAATTGAATCAACTAGATGCACACAGACAGTTTTGCTTCTACTTGCACAGGACCAAAGATTTCAGAAAGTCAGACCAGATTTTTGTTTCCTTTTCGGATAAAAGGAAAGGATTGCCGGTTTCTAAAATAACTCTTGTCAAAATGGCTTAAAGACTGCATTTCATTTTCATACAGCAATAATAGCAGAAAGTTACCAGGCAAAGTGAAAGGCCATTCCACAAGAGTATTTGCAACGTCCTCTACCTTTCAAGCTAAACTTCCTATGGACTCTTATCTGTGCAGTTGCCACATTGGTGAGACCTCATACCTTTTATTACTCATTACAAAGTAGACGTGACCTCCTGGAACCAGTCTTCCTTTGGATCCACTGTACCGAAGAGTCTGATTTCCTGAACCACCCAAGGATGAAGGTGCTAGGGACGCTGTCTCAACCAGCAAGAATTAAGGCAAGGTAGGACAACATAACATTAACAAGTTATGTACTCACCATAACGTTCCATGTTTGTTGTCCATCTCACCTTTATTCTTGTGTCCCACCCTCCTACCCCCTCCTTCGCTCCTGGAGGATCACGCGGATAATCTTTTTATATATATATATATATATATATATATATATTTGGATCTACTTAGATCCAGCGAATTTATGTTTCATTGAAACGTAAATTCACAACCTCACTTTCGCGAAAGTGCATTTTTTTCAGAAATACACTTTCATGTAAAAACAAACTCAAAACCTAAACCAAAAAAAAAAAAAACACACTAAACACAATTATGCAGGGGGGCTTGCATCCCCCATGTGGTGGGCTGCGACCCCACACCCCCTACTTTAATATTCTCACTCTGAGATCGCACTACAGTGGGGAAAAGGGAATATTAAGAAGACTGTATTTATGCACTTGGTATTTTCATATTTTCTTATTTTATTTTTTATTATTAAATACATTTAAACCTTTTATTCTGGATGATATTTGTGAGACATAGTAAAGTTCTGAGAGTACTTGCATATTTATTTGGTGACACTGTGGGCCACTCCTAGCAGCCATGCTCTTTCATTCTGGCTGATATTGTGAGACATAGTTAAGTTCTGAGAGTACTTGCATATTTATTTGGTGACACTGTGGGCCTCTCCTTTCCGTGTGTGTGTGTGTGTGTGTGTGTGTGTGTGTGTGTTGGGCAGGGCACAAAGCACTGGTTGGTGGAAGCTGGAGATCTTGGCTTGGCCACTCGGCTGAGATGTCAACACCATAGCTGTGCCAGTGGCCAGTCTTATTGGGGATCTGGAGAAAGAGGGAGAAACCAGCCCAAAACTGACTCTGGTCTCTGTGTGCTCTTAAGGGAAATTGCACTTGGTGCAGACAGCTGCATCTGGAAATACTGTGTGTACCTGTCATCCTCTCAATGCATGTCCCCCACTGGTGCTGGTGGTGAGGATTGAGGCTTCTTGATTACTGGCCAGTGGTGGGGTGTCGCAAGGGAATTTCTACATAAACAAATTGTGTATAGGAAAACCTCCCTCCCACACTACAAATGGAATCTAAGACAGGTTTTCAAAAATCTTACTCGGTTAAAATTTTAAGTCTGCCTATGAATTACAAATTGTCATTTCTGCCAAGATCAACTACAAAGCGTTCTTTAACAGTGTCAGTTCTACCACCAACATGCTTGTAAAAAAGGTCAGATCCATGTTCACCCTGCCCTTATAGCTGCCTGTTCCTTCTGTTACTCATTTGACCACATTCCCATCTGTAATCTCTCTTGATCAAGCCTAACATCCATATTAAAGACCAAGAATGCAATTTCCATGGGTCCAGACAGCCTGCCTGACTGCCTCCTAGTAAGCACTAAATACAGCTTTGCTCAACACCTTCTTAACCTGTTTAAACTTCACCTGTTCAGTGGTAATGCACAATAAACTTAGAGGACTGCCAAAGGGATACCTGCGCAGAAAAGTGCTGTCATTAAAGACCCAGACATTGCAGACTGGTAGTTCTTAGCAGTGTGATTTATAAGCTCATGGGATGTTTCATAATAGGTTTCATAAATGATGATATGCAGTTCTTTGATCCAAATCAGCATGGCTTTGTTCAAGGCAGATCCTGTAGATTCTATCTTTTTAGTCTGTTATCTTTGATAGGATCATGGAAGCCATGACACTTGGCGAAGGTCTACAGTAAATTCCAAGTGCAGGTATTATTTACACATTTGCACAATTTAGTATTAATCCTTGTCAACCAATGGGTGGTCAAGAGGCTGATAAAGCCCATACAGTTTGGCTCAGGAGTACCTTTTCCACACAAAATAATGCCACCTGTAGTGTTCCACAGAGCACTTCCCCATTGCTATCCATTTCACTGATGTTAGGACAGAAGCTGATGCAAGTTGTTCATTAAGTTGACTGACTCCCACAAACTGGGTGCCTTCATACCATCCCCTTCAGATGTTCACATTTTTCCACATGGGCATGATCAGATCTATCCGTGGTTTAATCACTGTGGGCAAAAGCTTAGTACTAAAAAATGAAATATGGTTTTGTTTGGTAAGCAAGAATTCCCTAACGTATTAAAGATGCATCCCCCTTAAAATCAAATTAGTCATCGAGGATCCTGGTACCTTGTCAACAGCATATTCGCTCATGACCACCATTTTTCAGTTGTAGTGAGGAAGTCATTCTCCCTCGTACAGTTTCTGAAGGCATAGCCTATGTGGATAAGGAAGTCACAATTCCTCTCAGTACTTCTGTCATCAGACCCATCATACGATTCTCTTTTAGGTTGTAAGCATTTTAGCCACCAAGAAAAACCCTAGTGATTCCTAATAAAAGTACTGGGCTGAGATGCATTAGTTGGGCTGACGGGTTAAAAGGTCTTTCACTACACTTTTCAATAAAGGCTCCTTCGCATCTGTCTGTGAAAGACTTTACCCTACTTGATGATCTGCACTTTATGTAAGACTAGCAGGGCATCATGAGCACCTGCCCCCAAGGACCTTAACCGTCATTGACACATAACTGGAGCTTGCTGTAGGGTTCAAACCTAAACTTGTTCCATATTTATGGAATGAACTCCACCTGTATGTTAAGTTGAGCAGCACACTGGCTGCTTTTTAAAAAATCTTGGCAGTTGGATGGGGGATCATGCATTTACCCCTGCTGCAAATAGTACTGCACTGTCTGACTAAGGAGCCTACATTATTCCTAGAAAATTAAGTTTAGCTAAGTATCTCGGTGGTCTTCTAGACTGCATGCCTTGTATATATATCTATGAACTTGTAAACCCACCCATACTTTACAGAGTTGTTTTAAATTCCAAAATTTTAATACCATATTCTTACAGGAATTTTCTGCAAATTTGTATTTCCCTAATTTGAATGCAAAAGATATGACATTTAAGATGAAATCCCCTCCTTAGACAACTTTATCCTTATTTTGGAGAATATATTCCTGGAAATGTAAACTATGGCTTTTCATATCTCCCATAACATTAGTAACTTTTATAAACAAATATTACAGCTTGCTGGACATGTTAATAAAGGAAGTAAAAGCAGACTGGGAGCATACATTTATTAATTGTAACTTATTGAAAATTTAATCATCCTTTACCAGTTTGCAGAATTATTAGGAATAGACAAGTTTGACTTGAAACATTTGATATTAGTTAATTGTATTCCTTTGTTAATTGTATTAGCTAGCTGCATTGATACATCACAACATACATCACTGTGGTACATATTAGCAGTAGCAAGAAGGAAAATATGAAAGAAATGTAAACAAAGTCAGGGCATCTCCCTTTTTAATTGATTTTTGAATATACTTTCCTATGTATATGATGAAGTTTTTAACATGAGAATGAAATTCAAATGTAACAAGATTAATAAATGTTGGCCCAATATAGGTCATCTATAAGATAAATATATTAATGCCAGAGAATAAGTGAAATGTGATCTCATTTTAGCATTTGCATGCCTTTTTGACTATGTTAAACAATTGTTTTCTTATACCTTTATTTTCAGTGTAATTTTAATTGTATGTTTTATACGCAGTTTATTTCATCTGGATAATTGTTAATGGTTTACTACTTTAGACAGTATTTCAGTCTTTTTCTTCATAGTTTTAGTACTATTTGATGCTTACAAATACATGTTATGTTTTTATTTTAAGATATTAGAAATCCGTTTTAATTATTTTTATTATATATCCCTCACCATTATGCAGCTTGCGGCTGTTGCCCCAGCTTCTGTCCCCCATCCAACCCCTGATCTGTCACTGACTCCTTTCCATATACCTAAGGAATAGCTGGCCTTTTTAGCACATGGGCTAATCTGAGTGCTGGCACTCCACCTCCTCAAATAAAAGGTCTGCTCTTTGTACTAGCTAGCCAAAAACAAGGTCGCTCCCTACCTGCTGCCCCAGCTCATCAATGGAAGAGCAAAAAAAACTAAACTAGGGACAGTTGAGATGCCTTCCTGCCTCTCTTCAGATGAAGGGCAATTGAAAAAAAAAATCTGCGATTGGGTTCCTGGTGTTCATGAAATGTAGGAGTCAATCGGGTCCTGTTTCAGCACCCATGTAGCAAACTTCTTGCTATAAATGTGGCAAACTTAAATGTAACAAATAGTTTTCTACAGTTTGTGCCATGAATGGAGGAGCACTACCGTGATCAAGATCCTGAATTTTTTTTTTATTTTCTTTTAAACTGTCGCATGTGGCAAGCAGTGAGAGCTATGGTGCTCAGGTTTGACCGCAGATTCAGTAATGGCTTTTAAAAGCTGGTATGCACTAAACAGCAATCAGGATCTGCTGATCACACCCTTAACAATTTAAGCCTGGGGCAGTTGCTCTCTTCACCTTGCCTTAGCTGTGCTACTACCATGTATTGTCAGATGTGACCCTTCATTGACAAGATTTTCTTCTTTGGTTTCTCCAACCTCAGTGGTATCTTGTATAGAACCCCAGGGAGAGAGGGATTTGATAGGGTACTGGCTCCATACTCATAGCTCCCCTTTCTTCATTCTTACATTGGCCAATTAATCTCCCATAGCTGTGGGAGCAATTAGTGCACTAATATCAGGATGTCATGCCCCCCCCCACCTCCTGTAATTCTTTGAGATGTACTATGTGGCTCCTGGTCTTCACCAGAGCTAAAACATGCATCTGTGTTCCCCAAATCTTCTCCTGACATATGAAGACTGTTTGCATCATCCTGTTATCCAGGCCAACCCTACCAGCAGCAAGAATGTGTTCCCAAACTCTGGTTGTTAGCATTACAGATGGGCATCCTTGCCTCTGTGTCATCTGTCTGTCAGCATGAATTCTGACCTAATGTCTGATTTATTGTAGTGTGTTATAAAATTTCAATAAAAATATTCAGAACACTAAAGAAGTGACTGTTGGGAATACTTGGGAGTTTGACTGTGTGGTAGATGAGCATTGTGACCTAGAACATGATTAGGACTAGGCAGTATCTACGGTTGAACAATTTATAAGTTAATGAACAACCAGAAAAGGTGCTCCTAATTTAATAAGATAGTGCCAGCTTTTGTTAATGCAGTATTTTCTTTTGGGGCACTGCACAGTAATCGGCAGATTTTTAGTAGCACTCCTTTTCTGTTGTACAAAGTAAATGCAGCACATACTCGGTACTATTTTTCTGTTTTTGTCAGTAAACTGCCCTTCAGCCTCTACCCTCTGCACATGTTCTCTACCTTTATGACCAAACTAGCACTCTTATTAAACTCTAAGTAGATGATTTTCTAAAACAGTACTTGGCTAGACCAAAAGAAGCTCACACTCCAGTCTATAAATGACCAAAACTGTTATTTACAACCCCACAAAAGTTAAGTAAAGCAGTTTCCATCAACATCAACAGAGATCTAGAAATGGTCCAATCTTACAAATACTTGAGTATCTGGCTAGACCCAGTTCTCATCTTCACCATTTACATCCAAATTACCTAACAAAGGGCAAACCTCTGTTCTTGTGAAGGAAGCTATCTTACTTCCTAATACCCATAAGTAGGGCAGCCAACAGAGAAGATGCACTCCTTCTGCAACTTGAATATGGTGTAGCATTAATTTCATCGGCCTCCAGGAAAAACTAACTGCACTTCAAACATTAGCAAACAATGTTTGCAGGTTCATATATACTTTGCCTAGAATGTAATATCACTGCACCACACTGAAACAAATGTCTACTAATTTTGTAGAAACGCTCGCTCCTATGAAGTATATCTTCAAATTCCTACACCTGGACACTTTCTTCAACTTCACTTCCAGTCTTGCTGAAAGACCCTTGTCAGCATACAATTTAAGATCACTATTACAATAAACCCAAGCTGTCCAGATTCCGCTAAACCACCTTAACAGTATAAATCATGTCTTCTCCATACTTGGCCCAAAAACATAGCAAACTATTCCTGAGAATATAAAATCTGTGTCCTCTATCAAAAAAAATTCAAATGAGGATTTAAAAAAATGCACCTCCTCAGCCAACCCCATTTTGCAGAGAAATAAAGCCCTGACTCGCCCAGGAGACTCCAGTTCAATTCATGGCTCAGGCTCTTGAGGTGCTGGCATTGGGAGATAGGTGTTCCCATCCCTTGGAGGGAGGGCTTTTGTGTGGATGTTCTATATGATGTCCCTGATGGACGCTGGGGACAACTCTGGTGGGGGGGGGGGCTAGAATCCAACAAGCATGTGTCCAAATAAGGCAGTGCATTTTGTTTGAACTGAAGATTGCAAATGTACATTTGTGAAACTGGATTAGTTTAAATGAGGTTTACTGCATTCCCACTGAAAACAATCATATACCCATCATATGTTTCTTTCTATAAACAGTATTCATTTTATTTTGTGTCCTGCAAGTCTGACAATAACTGCAGTCTTTTGTAACCGATACCGTTTTATTTACTACTTTTAATGAAATGATTACATATTTTGTGTCGTATGCACTCAGAATTATTTTAAATGTGAAGTTGGGGGGTTATGAGTGACTGCTGGATATGCTAGTGATATTAAATAAGAATGTACTTTCTTTTTAGTTTTAATATATCCAATATTTACACTGTTGAAAGATAGACTAGAAGAAAACAATTTAAAGTTATGTAATGCTGTGATCTTGGGTTGCTAGGGGATTTAAAAGTAAATTGGTCATATTACATGTAGAATAAAAAGATAATTTCCCTTATTTTATAGATGAACATCTAGCTTAATTTCCAAAGTTTAAGGTATATAGGATATTTCTTTTTAGCAAATAGACTTAATTGATGAGAACATTGTGACAGGGGAACTTGTAGATGTCCTAAGGCACAGGCATATACCAAAGCCATTGCAGTCCTTGGACAATAATTGGGAAAATTGGGGCATGATTGGCTAGGCTTTAAAAGGCTTTAGGGCCATAAGCCTTGTAGCCTTCAATAATCCTATAAAGGCAGGAACATTACAGTTCTTGTTTACCAGTTGCCAGCTGATGTTTTTCCATTACCACATGTTTTTATTTGGATATGAGGAGTGCAAGCTATTTTTCATGAGAGGACTGAACAGTGTGTTCTGAATGAAATCTATAAAGGTTCTTCTTGCCTTTGCAAACTTACTAGTATGTTTTTTTTTTCATCTAACACCTGATTTTGGGGGTACAGTTTAATTAACTTTTAAAAGAATATTGACAGACAGTGAAGCTTGAGATTGTGGGAAGTGAATAGTTGCACAAATAAGGAAGTAAGTGCAATATTTACATAAAATGTCACATCACATTACTACATTTTTGAATAACTTTATGAAGTTAGTAAAACACAGTTTTTAAGTTTATTATATTGTTAGTATATTACTAAGTGTTGCAGATTTAACCAATCCTTATGTGATTCTCATCTTTTCATGCCTCATGATGACATCTTAGTAAGTACTGGTGAACTCCTCGGAACACACACTTTCATTTCTTGTTGAGGCCTATTCATAGTAAGGTACTAGAAACAGTAACTGTAGGGTGAGCTTGAGCTGTTTGTTTATAGTTTTACCTTTTGACTTTGCTAGAGCTTTTTTGTCCTGTATTATGTAAGGAGTTTTACAGATGTTGATGTCCTTCTCATCTTGTATTTCCTACACTAACCTTTTTCCCCCTTTCTCTAGGAATTGGATTTGATGGTGGGAGTGGAGAAAAAGAAAATGTTGGTAAACAGATTCAAATAGTGAGAACAAAGGGGAAGGTTAAGGATCTTCAAGAGGAAATCAGTAGTAAGTATGATAGCATGCATCTGTAAATTATAATTTGTTTTTTATGTTGCTCTATTAGTATGATAGTATGAATATTTAGTATTAACAAATATAGTAACATATTTTTAAAAAAAGTGGATGTTTTCACTGGTGACCTGGAGACTTTGGTTTGGTTAAATTACTAGCTGAGAAGCATTACAGTTTTGGAACTAGGTGAGGTGGGAGACTGCAGTCTTTAGGGTATTGCTAACTACGGTGGAGAACTAATCCACATGCACGTTTTTGGGTGTCACATATGTTATGGTAAAGTTCTGTCTCATCAAATTCTACTACTCGAGGTTATACTGTTGTTGAATGTGTACTGATCATGTATACATGTTTGTCAGTAGTATGTACGTGAGCATGTATGCTCATAGGTATGTGAATTCTTCACTGTACATTAAATGTTTGGTTCCTGTATAGGACATATTTCAGGAGTTGTGTGAGAGAATATTTATGGCCACGGACCCTTCACATAACATTCCCCTGGTCTTTCGGGAAGGCAGTCTGGATAATACTCAACGTTTGATAGAACAATGAGTGAACAAGTTCCCAAATCAATGGAAGGTATGGTGAATTTTTGGGACAAGCTGTCTTTGGAAAGAAATCTTAGAGTGGACAATCCCTTTGCTTTTGTGGGATCTACAGTAGTCATGAGGGTTCCTATGGAATTACAAGAGCAGAATGATAAAATGGAGAAATTGCTCTTTAAAGAGACTAATACCCATTTTAATATTCTGTGTCTAAAAAAATATTTGGAGCTTGACATTGCTCCAGGTGGCTTGAGAGCGTTTAAAAGCCCAGTGACATCTTTTGATCCGCTTAGTGAGGAGGACATAGTTTTTAAAAATCGTTTGGTGACAGCTGCATGTATTTCTTCCATGGAGTGGATACAAATTTTGATTGAAAGAGACTTAGACAGAAATAAATTATAGAAGAAGTGTTGGCGGTTAGTATGGAATTGTGTAAGCAACTTGCTCATCATTTGGTTGAGCTGTTATCAGATATTAATAATAAATTGAAGGATAATGGACAAGAACTTATAGAACGTAAAACGTATAAAATTAATAGAGATTTGAAAGATTATAAGACTGATTGGGCATTTCTATAGAAATGCAAAAGTAAGACAGTGACTTAAGCACGTACAGGAAAGGGAGGTTATAAAGCTACTTCCGTTTCCTTTAAGGGAGGTTATGAAGCTACATCCGTTTCCTTTGCAACATCAGATGACATGGAAGCTACTACAGAAGGGAAGAGCGAAGGAGACTATGCATATCCACCATTACAGTTTCCTTTAAGGGAGGTTATAAAGCTACTTCCGTTTCCTTTGCAACATCAGATGACATGGAAGCTACTACGGAAGGGAAGAGCGAAGGAGAAGATGCATATCCACCATTACTGGTAGCACAACCCCCTGTGGAACATGTCAAATGGTTTCGGAATGAAGCCCCTTCGAGATATCAGCAACAGGGTAAGAAGAGGGGTAGAAATGACTGGGAATCGAACAAGAATAAAAATGCTGACAAATACTTTCAAGGCACAAATAATAAGAAAACAAAATGGCATTAATATTGATGAAGGGACTGTTTTTGACTCTTTGGCAATGAATACCTCTTCTATAGATGTTCCAGAAGCAGCCAAATCAGTGTTAAAATTGGGTCTAAAATTTATTCCGACAGTTTTACCTAGGTTACATAGTTTAAAATGTGAACTTTTTAGACTTGTTAGAAAGTTGCACCTGATGGACTTTTTTGAAACACAAACTGATAATGGATCCTGTAATACTAACAATAGTATGGATATGTCTTTTTATTCTTGTATTTCTGATGAATATTTTCTGAATGAGTCTAATAATGCTTACATTCTTTTTGATACTAGTAAGATTGAACATGACACAGTGTTTATACCTCCATATACTAATCAGAGCATTCAAAGTTTTATGAATGTTTTGAATTATTGTGTGGAAGATCTATTTTATATGTTTTTAAATAATAAAATATTAAGTATAATTTGGGTAAAGCACAATGGGTCGCCTTTAAAAAGTTATGTGAAGATCATAGACTGATAGTGAAGCCAGCCTATAAAGGGAATAAAATTGTCATCATGAATCATGTGCAATATTGAGAAATTTGAATAATACTGATATATATGAGAAATGTGATGTGAAATGTTGTTATAAAGCAATTGACGATATTTGGTTTTATTAAATAAAGATTTGCGTTTGAGATATTTTACTAAGTTAGGTCTAGACAAAAAGTTTGGAATTAATAATACACGCATTGCATCATTTTATTGTCTGCCCAAGATACGTAAAGGTATTGACAATATGTGTGGATGACTTATTGTTGCTGCTGAAAAATATTTTTTGAAGAATATGGGGGTTTTACTACATGAATTTTTAAAACCTTTTGTAATGAAAATTCCATCATATGTAAAAGATAGTCAAGATTTTTTTAGACAAAATTAAAGATATTTGGAAGGAAAGTATGTATTGGTTAAGTTTAGATGTAAAAAGTTTATAAACTAATTAAGCATGCTGCAGGTATGGAGGCTTTATTTTATTGTTTAGGAAATGCACCTATGTCACATTATGTTATTGAGTTTTGCCTTCAGAGTAATTATTTTAAGTTTAACGGAGACATTTTTTTACCATATACAGGGTACAGCCATAGGGGCATCTTTTGCCCCATGTACGCAAATATTGTTATGGCCAAATTTGAGACTGATGATATATATAGATGTAGCTTTTTAAAATCTCACATAATTAAGTACTTTAGGTACATAGACACATTTTTTTATGTGATGGGGGTTTTAATATTCAAGATATACAGGTAAATCATTTTGGTTTAGAATTTGATCAGATTGGTAAGCAGGTAGTTTACTTAGATATAAATTTGTTAGGAAATGTAGATGAAAAGATTTGTACTAAAATTTATAGAAGGTTTGATAATATTTATTTTAATATGGCACTAGTTGCCATCCCCACATTTAATGTCTATGTCACCATGCAATGAGTTTTCACGGTTAGAAAAGTTGTACAGTTTGGATAGTGATTTTTATAAAGAAATGTGTAGAATGACGGACATGTTTATTAAAAGGGGATATTATAGAGAGACTGTAAAACTCTGGGGAAAAGTGTTTTATAAATGCTATGGTGTAGATATTCCAAGAAAAAATAGTTGCGATAAGCTTTGCGAAAGTAAACATGTAAGAACATTGTGCAATACTAATAGCAGTAAGGGTAAAGAAACTTATTTTGTCACTACATGTAAAATTTTGACTGAACAAATAAAGGAGTGAAATATTATTGGCCAGTGTTAAGGAGTAAAAATTTGGTGAATTTATTGCAAAATAATGTGCGTATATGTTATAAAAGAGGAAGACATTTGGCAGATATGGTGGTATATAAAACTTTAGTCCACCAAATTTAACATTGTATAGTAGTATATCTAACAAGAGGGGTACATTTACTTGTAATAAATGCTCTATTTGTAAATTTGTGGTAAATCACTTCTCTGTTATTAATGGGGTAAAATTCTATCCAAACGGAATTCATATTTGTAGTACTGAAGCCATTGTATATGTGCTGAGATGTACTTGTAAACCTTTTTATATTGCAGAGACTGGTAGATCTTTTAAATTACATTTGCAGGAACATATTAGAGACATTAAAAATAAAAAAAAAAATTGGAGAGTCCTTTGGGTGCACATTTTAAGAATTTTCATGCAGCTAATCCATATTGTTTAAGGGGATCTATTTTGGATAAAATTAATTACTGGGGAATGTATTGATATCTAAGCTAAATTATCGCAGAAGTCTAAAGTACAATACCTTAGAGCCTTATGGCCTAAACAAAGAGTGTAATTGGAAATGTGATTAGATAATTGTGTGTTAATTATATTATTACTGTTGTATTTAAGTGAATCAGTGTGATGTGTTTGTTACTCTTGGAAAGCTGTATTAGGCCAAAGCGCTAAGTATATTATTAAGCCAGTTGTGTTTCGTTTGTGGTCGGTTGTTTATTTTAATACTTTTTTTTCTTTTTGGTTGGTTGTTGTGTGAGCGAATGTTGGTGAGTTTGACTGTCAGAATGAGAGAGAATGTGTGTGTGTTTGTGGTGCGGGGCTTCAGAGGCTAGTTTTATGCATGGAAAAGCTGCTGTGTGTATGCTCTGAGTAACAATGAGTGGTTTGAGGTTTGTTCTGTTAAGTGTGTGTAGGTGTTTGTGTGGTTTTCTGTGCATGTCAGTATGTTGGCTGCTTGCAGAATTTGTGCGTTTGTGATGTGTGGCTTCAGAGGAGAGTTTTATGCATGGAAAAGCTGCTGTGTGTGTATGCTGTGAGTAACATAATGAGTGGTTTGAAGTTGGTTCTGTTAGGTGTGTTTAGGTGTTTGTGTAGTTTTCTGTGCATGTCAGTATTTTGGTTGCTTGCAGAATGCGTGTGTACATGTGTATGATTGGAATTGGGAGGGTGCATAAGTTGGTACTAGGCTATTGGCCCTAGGGGACTATACAAGCCTAGCCATAACAATTCCCTGGATATTTCTTCCCACAATAGTGATGTGAGGGAGTGATGCGAATGTTATGAAAGACATGCTGTAGGTGGATTGGGCACTCTAAATTGGCCCTAGGTGTGAGTGTGTGCGTGTGTGTGCCTTCGGTGGAAGGTTGGGCGCCAGGCTGGCAACTCGACACTTTAAAAACTCCACTGCCAATCATGAGCAGACCGGTGATCCTCTGTGGTGACCCCTAACTGGGAAAAGCCAAAAGAAGAAGTGAATGTGGTGAAAGACTGGTGTTTGTGTAATTCAGTTTCCTGAGTTGCACATACCCTGAGGTAAGTGCAGTGCTGGAGTTGGATTAATTTTGGAGGTGAAAGGTATATGTTTGTGTGCCTAGGTGTATGGGTGTTAAGTAATGGTTGATTTGAGTGTTTGTGTATACATGAGTTTGTGTGTATGGAGGTAGGGTGGGTGGGAATGAGTAGACTGCTTGATACATGTGCTTCATTGATGTATTTTTTCTCGGTGTTTGTTAGTCTGCCTTCAGTGTTGAAGTGTGCACTCACTTTTTAGACTCAGCCCACTACCTTCTAGTTAGGTGAATTGCTCAGTATCACACAGTAGGTAAATGAAGACTTAGAGAATCAAATGAAGCTCATTAAGAACTCAGCCTTAATCATGTGCACTAAATGCCACTCAGTTAAATATTTACAGGGTGTAACTTGCTCACAACTAATTAGCTTAACATGAAGACACACTGCTGCAGTCACGTATATAGTTTTAATAGAATAAAATTTAAGAATCCAGCATTTACCTGCTAGCTGTGGTAGCACAGAGGTGTAAAGCCCTGCCATAAATATAAACTGAATTAGTTTTACAGTTTGCATTGTTTTTCTGTGCTCTTAAATGGATTAAGCAGCATTGCTGCAGATACTCTGTTTTAGTTATTTTTCAAACTTAGAACATATAGCCAGTTTTGGCCAGCTATGTGAGTTCTCTAGGCCATTAAATCCAGTGAAATTGGGGGATTTCTGCAGTTATTGGCAAGAGTTTGTTACTTCCAGACTTTATTTTCCCTGGTATTTTTATTGAATGAGTAGTCAGCCATTACTATATTTAAGACTGTTGAAAGCTGAATCTTGCATCCAGGGAAGTACTTTTATGTTACTATTTAAATCTTTTTTTCACCACTCACCCTCCCACTCTATCCCTGTTGTGCTTTTAAACTTGGTGGCTTTTGAGCTGCTCACCCCTGCTGTACATCTGGCCTTAGAAAATCCTTTGTCTAATCTCCTGTATATTTGGCCTTGGAGGCTCCTCTGAGTTTCTCACCTGGGAACTGCTTATCAGGAGTTTGCTTGGGATAAGTGCTTCTGTTTTGCTCCTGGTGAGAGTAGGAACAGAGGGACACTATTTCCTGCTCTTTCTAGCAATTACCAGTTACTGGAAAGAACTGAAAACTTTCTTAGGATATGAGTTTGAGATTATTGCTGCTGCTTAGAGCAGTCGGAGAGTGGCACTGATTTCCCATTGGTCTGTTATGGGGCAGTGTGTATGAGGCTTCACTGAGGAGTCTGGCTGTGCTATTGGTGAGAAACTCTTCAAGGCCTTTGTGCAGCTCGACTTTCTGTTGCTCCCAGCTGCTGTAGGTTTCATCTAGGTTATCTACCAAAGCAGGACTATAGCAAGTGTACTCAACCCATTAGCAAATGGGTTAATATTACTCCTCAGGGAGCAACTTGGGATTAGTGCTACTCTTTGCCTCTGGTGAAAGAAGGAGCAAAGGATCATTGATTCTTGTCTTTGTGCAGCTCTGAGACCAGTACTGCCTCCACCACCGGCAGATGGCACCTCCAGTTGTCAACTCCAAACCACAGGTATGTGTCTTCCCCCTTTAGCCATCATTAGTAAGTATCTAGAACCATGGACTTCCACTTTCTAGCTGCCCCAGCTCGCTTGAAATGGGCATCCTAAGACCATGTAACAACTGCCTCGTGTTTACTGACTGCTACCTACTTCTGAAACTGACAGTGTGTGAGAGATGGAATTATATAATGTAGCTGTAAGCAAAGTTCTCTCCTAATGCCACTACAAATAGTAAACAGACAGTGGGTAGCACACAATACCACACTATACCTACAATACAATACAGACCAAGCGCATTGACCTACCTACATATACTGAGGCTGTTAAAGGTAACCTACCCATAGCGTTCAACCTCTTAAAACAAAAAATCTGGTCAAAGCCAAATGTAATGGAGGGCAAATCCCCCAAAATAGGGGCACATTTTAAATAATACACTTAAAAACCTTAGAAAGTTGATAGAATAAAAGGTCATGTGTTACCACACATTTTCTGAAGGATTTGAAGTTTGAAACTCAAATGCCTGTCATTATTTCACTGATAATGCCATAAGATTCCAGAAAATCACAAATTTTATGAGGAACAGGCCAGAAATATGAGACAAAAATCTGGACATTCTCAAAACTCTGGACAGTTGAGAGGTATGAACCTACCTATACCACATAGGCCTCATAAGTGTAACATTATAAACACTCAACTCAAGTGGCTTCCACTATGAAACCTTCATCTCTGGCTCTCAGTGTGTTTGTGTCAAAAAAAGCCCATAAGGCAAACCTTTTAACAAAACAACATCCTAGTCATATCCTAACATGGGGTCAGTAACTTCTGTTATTCAGGATGAGATGTAACTTCAGCATTATCTTGACTCCTTATAGGTTCATAGGTTGGTATTAGGCTATCTACCCAAAGGCATTTATAAGCCTAGCCAGAATGTGTTGACTTTTGCCGCCCCCTTAGATTAGTTCCCTGTGCCTCTGGCCAGCAGAGCCACTGAAGTAAACCCCGAGGAAAATTTTCTGTTTCCATCCACTCGTCAAGGTTTCTTTTGAAGAGTGTTAGCGAGGAGCTCTGCCTAATTTAGAATGGGATCTTGTTCCAAAGCATGGGAAGTCTCTGGGACAGGAATGTATCCCTCCAGCATGTCCTATTTATTGTTGTGGTGAGGTTTAGATCCCTAGAGCGTGTGGCTCGAGGGGATAAGGTTTTCTTTAGGTGGAGCATGTCCATCAGATCTGGGTTGGACATGGCCTTGTATGTCGGGCAGCGATCACCTCTGAGTAGGCGGTATGCAGCCGAGTACAACTGGAATTTCTTCAGTCGAGCTGCATAGGGTATCTGTTTGAGGCCAGTGATCCTCTTGGTGAGGTACTTCTGTGGTCTTTCCAGCTGTTGCAGGTATCTTGTAAGGTACATCCCAAATGTGGTGTTGTACTCTATGATGGGCCTGATGAGTGATGAGTAGAGGGGCACAATGACCTCTTTTGATCTGGATGCGAACCCTTTTGTGATTAGGTGGGCCACATAGAAGGATTTTCTAACCACTTTGGCAATGTGATTATCAAAGGTGAGATTACTATCTATTGGGTCCCCAGATCCCTTATTACGTCTTCTGTATTTAGGGGACTACCACCTATGTGGTAGTTTGTGGGTACTTTGTTTTTTCCAAAGGGGATGACTATGCACTTTTTGGCATTTAGCTTGAGGCCATGATTTTGACACCAGGTATCCGTCTCAGTGAGACCCTTTTGGAGGATGTCTGTGTCAGCCGGAGAGTCAATTATAGCCCCTAGTTTGCAGTCATCTGCGAACTTGGTCAGCCATAGTCCTCTTGTGCTTGCCTGTACCGCTGAGAAGTATATGCCAAGCAGAAGGGGTCCTAGGACTGACCCCTGGGGAATGCCACTTGTAACCGGTTTAGAGTCGGACATAGCTCTCGCAACTCTCACCATGTGGGTTCTGTCCGTGAGCCAGATGGCAACCCATCTTGTGACTTAGGGGTTTATGTTCAGGCTGGTGAGCTTGTCTATAATACCAGAATGGGGAATGGTGTTGAAGGCCTTAGCGAGGTCTAGGTAGGCTGTGTGTACCACCTTTCCCTCATCTATAGCCTTGGTAACGGTCTCAAAGAAGTCCACTAGGTTTAGGAGGCATAATCTGCCCTTAACAAAGCCAAACTGGGTAGGGTCCAATGTTTGGAGGTTCCCAGTGTCTTGGTTAATGAGTTCCATGATGATGCGCTCCATAGCCTTGCAGACCAAGCTAGTCAGGCTTATAGGGAGGTGGTTCCCGGAGTCTGTTGTGGCTCCACCTTTGTGGAGCAGAATAACAGTTGCTGTGCGCCACTGTATTGGGTATGTAGCCTGTGGGAGAGGCTGAGCTTGAACAGTGTGTTTAGGTGATGGGTTAGTTCGTCTTTGAGCTCATGTAGGATGCAGCCTGGGACACCGTCTGGTCTCATTGATGCTGTGTGTTTGGCTTTGGAGAGGGCTGTTTTAACCTGAGTGTCTGTGATTTCAGGGACTCTACATTCTTCTGGTATGGTTATGGGCCCTTTTGGGGGCGAGAGGGGGGTGAAGTTTACGCTGAACCTGTTTGCCAGGATGTTGACGATATCGGTCAGTTCAGTGTATTTTGTGCCATTCTGCACTAACCCCGAGCAGATCTGAGCATTTCCACTTAGATTCTTGATATAGCTAAAGAATGCCTTGTGGTTATCTTTGGAGTTCTTGGCAATGTTTCTTTCAAAGCTCGCCTTGGATGATTTTATGAGGGATCATAGTTTCTTGCTAATACTGATCAGGGATGTCTTCCCTTCTTGGGATTTTACTCTTCTGTACTAGTTTCCTCCTTCTATTGTATAGCTTGTTTATGGCAGGAGTCCATCAGACTGGTTTCCTTTTCTTGGAGAAGTGAGTCTTGGTTTTGCTTGGGATGGCACGATCCATGCATTCTTGTAGCTGCCCGTAGAATGCATTAGTAAAGGATTTTGAAGCTTGGACAGCGTTATCCTTCAGCATGGGGGCTTTGAAGCTTTCCACCTCGGTCTTAAGTAAAGTGAAGTTTGCTTTTGAAAAGTTTTTCACGGTGGTTTTCTTGTCCGGGGGTGGGGGAGGAATATGGATATCCAAAGTGATTTGTTTATGGTCAGATCTAACCAGCGAGTAGTTGACCTCTGGTGTGGAACACCGGTCGCCCATGTTGGTGATGACCAGGTCCAATACGTTGTCCCCTCTGGTGGGAGTGTTGACCAGTTGAACCAGGGCGTTTGAGTTTATAAATTCTAGGAAAAGTTGGGCAAGGGAGTTAGTACTTGAGTAGTTCTCCCAGTAAATGTTTAGGTAATTGAAATCACCCAATATTAGGGTGTTTGGTAGGACCTTTATGTTTCCCAGTGTTTCCAGAAACGTGGAATGGGGGTCCTGGGACAGGGTGGGCTACACAACAGTGGGCTATGCCTGATGGCCCAGAAATTGCAGTTACTGGCCGTTTGGGCAATTTTTTCCATCTCTCTCAACTTTTCTGGGTTAAAAGGCCGTGTTTGAGCTTGTTTCCCGCTTTTCCTGTAACTAGTCTAATCCAGATAAAGATTTGCTGTATCCAAGACTGTTTGTAAACTTCTGAGCCCCCCCAAGCCTTTCTTTGTTGGAGGGAAGCCTTCTAGTTTATCAGTGGGAGTGGTAAGCACTAGGTAGTCTATCTACCACAAGAGGAGTGGTTTCTGACCCAGAAGTTGTAGTTTATTGGCCATTTGGGCAGATGTTCTTCATTCCACATTGCTGCAGTCCTAACTATTGTATCCTCAGTCTTTTGCTGCATGGTCCGATGCAGAAGCAGTTTGCAGGTTGGCGTTCTGAAAGTTTCTGAAGTCAGAGTTTCAGACCCGAATCAAAGTTGGCTAGTACCCGTTGGGAATATTTTGGTTTTCTTGCCTCAGTATTTAACCGGATGTCAGAAAAAGTGAATAACTGTATTTCTTGTGGGAAACAGATACCCCATAGGGATTACCATACTTTGTGTATACCTTGTTTAGGGCCTGAGCACGGCGTTGTTGGATGCCGCTCTTGTGCTAGATTTAACAAGCACTATTAAGAGAAGGTTAGACTGTGCCAGGTTAGTTTTGGGAAGCGTTGTAATTATAAAATGCGGATGCTCGGCCCGCCTCGCCAAAAAGCGCAAGGACAAAGCAGCAAAGCCTAGAGAGGAAGAACCGACAGTCCGACGTGGTTCTTTAGAACTCAGTGGAGCCGGAGGTTCTGCCAGGAGTTTCTTTGGAGTCTCAGGGAGAGACTTTACTGTTACAGGATGTGTCCTCTCAGGAAGTAGGCCAGGCTGAGGGGGCTTCTCAGGTGGCTGTTCTTCCCTCTCTTCCTAAGGTGGTTAGAGCCTCCCTTCTGTTTCCAAGGCTTCTTTGAGAGGCAGGCCAAGTTTGGCTTCAGTGGGGTTTCTCCTAGTGCTTCAGGGTCTTTGCCTAAGAAACATATGCTTAAAATGGCAGAGGATTTGATTACTATGATTAGGGGTTCTATGCCCCCTCCTGATAAGAGGCCTAGGGTGGAACCTGAGTTTGAGAGTTTTGGGCAATGTACGAGGCTTCTGAGTCTTCGGCTGAAGACTTGCAGGAGTATCCTCCTTATTCTGATTCTGATGTGGATGATTCTACTCCTTCAGCTTCTCCTCCTGAGGATTTTTCATTTTCAGAGACTCTGCATTCCATGAGGGAGCATTTTAAATGGGAAGGTCAAGATTTCTCTGATTCCAGGAAGAGGCTTAGGGAATTCTTGTTTTTACCCCAGCATAGGCCTTTAGCTATACCTCCTGTTCTGAATGTGGTGGAAGATGTTTTTGCAGAGGCTTCCCTGAATCCTGATTCTTTGCCTCCTGCCCCAGTTAAACGGGATAGGTACTATAGGGTGGCTGAAGCTCATAAGTATCTTTGTAAGAGTCCTAGCGGAGACCGGAAACTGTCTCTCAGGGGCCTAAAGGTGTGAAGGCTTCTGTTGTTAAAAATCCTGTTCCTCCTGATAAAGAGGCAAGGGCTTTGGATAGATGGGGAAAGAAAGTGTATACTTCTTCCACTTTAGCCATGAGGGTTGAATTGTCAGTTTCACATGTTAAAATATCAGAATTATCTCCTTTCACAATTGAAGTCTAAGGTGGATGCTCTGGCAGAAGGTATTGAGTGTAAAGAGTTGCAGGATTTAGTTCATGTGTCTGAACAGGTGGGTAAGCATTCCTTGCAGTGTGGTTTTGATGCTGTGCAGGCCTCCTCGAGGGTGGCTGCCACTGGTTCTGTTCTCGCCTGGTTGAGGGATCAGAATTTAGCTGAGCATGTTAAAACAAGGATTTTGGATGCTCCTTTACAGTCTGATGTGTTGTTTGGTTCGCCTGTGGAAGCAGTTTTAAAGAAAATGGAGGACAAGGCTAAGTCTATGCAAACTGTTAAGGATTTTTGCAGGTGCAGCCTCCAAGTTTAGTAGAAATTGGCCTACTAAGGGATGGACATATCCTGCTTATGATTCCCAGTCTAGGGGTAGGTCTAGGCGTGGTAGGGGCAGAGCTCAAGGTTCTTTTAGGCCTAGAACAGGAGTTCACCTGCTCAGTCTTCTGGTGAGTCAGTCCTTTCGTAAACAGACCCAATGACCTACCTTTTCAGCTGCCAGTACATTCTCGCCTGGCAGCACCTTTGGGAGGAAGGCTGGCTCTTTTCAAAGAAAATTGGGATTTAATTACCCAAGACAGATGGGTTTTGGATATCATTCACCACGGTTACAGGTTTTATTTCCATACCTTGCCTCCTTTCAAAGGCATGCCAGACATTCCTCCTCTACAAAGAAAAGAGGCTCACAAGCAAATTTCTCTGTTGCTCCAAATAGGGGCCATTCAGCCAGTTCCTGTGCCAGAAAGGGGCCTAGGATTTTATTCTACCTGTTCCTAGTACCGAGGGGAACACGTGGAGACCAATTTTGGATTTATCTATCCTCAACACTTATCTGGACATTCCCAAGTTCAAAATGTTGACGTTACAACAGCTTTTACCTCTGCTGGGCAAAGATCACTGGATGGTAACTTTAGATCTCAAGGAAGCTTACCTTCATGTGCCTATCAGACTAAGTTGCAGGAAGTATCTGCGTTTTCGAGATGGAAATTCTCATTATCAGTTCTCTGCATTGCCCTTTGGCTTATCTAGGTTCTGGCTCCAGTGATAGCTTACTTCAGGCTAAAAGGAATTCAAATCTATCCTTACTTGGGCGACTGCCTGATTCTGGCTCAAGAAAAGGAAGACCTTTACAGCATTTGGAATTTGTGATAGCAGTGCTAAGATGCCTAGGGTATTCTGTGAGCGAAATAAAGTCCAGTCTAGTACCCTCTCAAGGCGTGTGCTTTCTGGGTGTGAGACTGAATACAGCAGCCCAGATGGCCTTGGACAAACAAAAGAATCTTTCCAGTTACTTCCATCAACTATCTCTTCTGTCCGGGCTGACTGCAAGGACAGTCCTTCAAGCCTTAGGGTTCATGGCATCTTGTATTCTGGTGCTTCCCAATGCCAAACTGCATATGAGGAAGCTGCAATGGTATCTCAAAATGTATGGACACAGCACTGCCAGGATTTGGACACTGTCATTCAAATAATACCTTGCATTCAAAGGAATTTTTGTGGTGGGCTCAGGAATGTCACCTAAACAAGGGACTCTCTGTGACAGTCAGATTCTAACGACAGATGCCTCAGACATTGCTTGGGGAGCTCATCTAAATGGAAAGTGGATACAAGACAAGTGGCCTGCCAGACTACAGCATCTACATATCAACATGAAAGAGATGTTAGCAGTCCAGTTTGCATTAATGGCTTTCAAGGAGTTACTTCTTCCAGGGCAGGTGTTGATTCTAACAGACAACACAACTGTCATGTGGTACATCAACAAACAAGGGGAACACATTCTTACCGTTGTGCAGGCAAGCAATGATTTTATGGGAGACTGCGCTCAGCTTGCAACTAACTCTTCAGGCAAGGTTTCTGCCGGGAGCACAGAACTCCTTAGCAGATGTGTTAAGCAGACAAATCATGGATCCCCACGAGTGGAAACTGGATCTTCATGTATTTCGAAAATTGACAGTGTCATGGGGAACTCCAGACATAGATCTGTTCGCTTCTCCACTAAACCACCAGCTGCCAAAGTTTTGCACAAAGAGGTTTCATCACACAGCTTGGAAAGTGGATGCTCTTTCTTTCAGTTGGAAAGATCTTCATGTGTATGCCTATCCACCTCTGCCTCTTCTCCCAAAGGTGCTCCTGAAGGTCAGACAAGACAAGCCAAGGATGATTTTAATAGCTCCAGAATGGCCTCGGCAACACTGGTACCCATTACTGAGGAGTCTGGTAAGGAAGCCTCCATGGCCTTTACCTTTGATTCCACACCTGTTGTCTCAGAAGGACGGTCACCTGCTCAATGTCAAGCTTCACTCTCTTCATCTAACAGCCTGGCATATTCTGTTTTGAAACACAGCAGGTCTCAACTTCCTCAACAAGTTTTAAATGTGATTATGGAAGCCAGAAGACCTAGTACAAGGAAAGTGAGAAAAATGGAAGAGATTTTTATTTTGGAGTGCAGCAAACAATTTGGAGATTTCTGAGCCTAATTTGAGTGTGGCTCTTCAATATCTTACTGAGTTATTGGACAAAGGTTTGTCTTTCTCTTCCATTAAGATTCATGCTGCAGCAATTTCAGCTCACTATGATTGTGACCCACCATTGTTTTCATCCTTTGTTCAAGCAATTTCTTAGAGGGGCAAAGAATATAAGACCCGGAGCTCCTACTCCTGCTTGGGATTTCAATTTTGTGTTGGAGAAACTTACTCTACAACCTTCTCTGCTGAATTGAAATACTTGTCATGGAAGACTGCTTTTTGTTGGCCATTACTTTTGCAAGAAGGGTTTCTGAATTGCAGGCCCTAGAGCCTTTTGATTTTCATAAGGATAGGGTATCATTGCGTACTAATCCTTCCTTTATGGCTAAGGTGGTTGCTAGTGTGGCTTTAAACCAAACTATTCATTTGCCTACTTTTATGCAGATCCCCAAAATAAAGGAAAAGATTTTGCACACTTTAGATGTGCATATTATTTAAGCAGGACTAAGGATTTTAGGCAGTCTCAGCAGTTGTTTGTTTCTTTTGCTTTGAGTTCTCAGGGCAAGCCTGTGTCAAAACAAACTATTTCTAGGTGGATTGGGTTTTGCATTGCATTTTGTTATTCCCATCATGGCAAGGAGATTCCAGCTGGGATTAGGCCTCATTCCACTAGGGCTACTGCCACTTCAACAGCATTTCTAAGGGGGGTGGCAACTAAGGATATTTTGGAGGCAGCTACTTGGAGTTCAGTGCATACTTTCTCTAAGCAATATCACCTTCCTCTCTACTCTAAATCTAGGGCTAGTTTTGCCACAGCTATTTTGCAAGGCATGTTATCAGCTCCTGCTTCCTTATGATTTGCCAGCCTCCCTTACCTCTGCTTTGGGATTCTACCCAATAGTTAGGACTGCAGCAATGTGGAATGAAGAACATAGTACAGTTTTGTACCTACCATAAATGTAGATGCCCTCCTTCCCCTCTGTGTTTAGGGGTGGTTGTGTAGGTGAGGTTATACTCTGATAATTTTGTATATATTGTACATATTTTTGGTGCAGGAATGTTTGGAGTTTTTGGTTTTGGCCTTGTCTTTTTAGGGTCTTCTGACATCTGGGGCAAGAACGACTGGACAGCGGACTACCCAATAGTTAGGACTGCAGCAATGTGGATCCTCGAACATCTACATTTATGGTAGGTACAAAACTGTACTTTTTTTCCACCTCTTTCAACTTTCTGGTTTAAAAGCCTGCATTTGCATTTTCCCACCTTTCCTTTAACTAGTCTAGTCCAGATACAGACTTGCTGTATCCAGGACTGTTTGTAAGCTTCTGAGTGGTGCCAAAATCTGCTCTTTAATTTTTCTTTTAGATCTGCTAGTTTTCTCCTTTCCCCCACTTTTACTAGTTAATTAGTCTAGCACTTTACCAGACTTCTTGTAGCAGTTATTGTAGCACAGAAAAGTGCTACCAGCACTAAACGTTCTACAAGGAAACAACTTCAGTACTTATTATTAATGCCCACCCCGCCAGGCATGTCTAAAGGTCAGTTCCCTCTGCTTTCTCCTGTTAACCTGTTGAACTTGGGCATCCTGAGTCAATGCAGCAACTGCCTCATGTACGCCAACACCTCTCTCCTCTTACCTCCCAACACTCAGACTTGTTTGAGATGCACTTATATATACAAATTGGAAGCCACGCACTCTCCAGACAGGACCAGAATAGCTGGTCAGGAGGAGAAGGTCAACACTTGCACCACACCACATGGAACACATAGCCCTTGAGAACACACACCAGCACTGCCTTCACATAAAAATACAAACCACACACCCACCTTCGCAGAGGCTGTCAGTAAAAATCTACCCAAACAGCATAGACCTCCAAGGCAGAAATGCACTCAACCACCAGAACACACCACTAATCACGAGACACATAACTCTCCTAAACAGTGTGCCACTCAACCAAAGACCGTAAGGCAAAACAGCATGCCCAACACACTAGTCATAAGTGACTCGATAGTGAGGCAAACTGATGTCCCACTCTCTACGTTGAATAAGGAGAAAGTAATAGCTGCCTGTCAGGTGCCAGGATCCACCACATAACGCACGCACTCAGGTCCCTCAACAACAGGTCCAAATATGACTCCTGTCATTGTACATGTGGGTGTGAATGACCAGAGATGTACCTCCATGGACTACATGAAAAGAGACATGAAGAAGCTCTCTGATTATGAAGCCCAGATGGGGTATGGCCCTAGCCCTGAGCAGCATCCTACCATCACCCAGAATGGTACCACAGTACATGCAGATGCAGAAAATGATTGATTTCAACAATTGTTAAGTTTCTGGTGTCATTCGAGGGAATCCAGTATCTGTCTGCCTGGGATGACGTGATTGACAGACCTCGATGCTTTGCCAGAGATGGCTTGCATCTGTCACCCCTGGGTGTCCATTTACTGACCAAGGCTCTTGCCAACCCTATAGTGCCTTTTTTAGGCTGTGTTCCAAAGACCAAATTACCACCCTAACAGCTACAAACAAATGGAATCTGAGGGTCATGCTGCTCAACACTAGAAGTCTAAATCTCAAAATGCATTCGGTCGAAGCACTCCTTAAAATGGAGAACATTGACATTTGTGCTGAACAGAGACCTGGTTCAAGGCAACAGAAAGCACCCTTGCAGTATCAGGCTATAACTCATTCCACACCTTTCAGCCCCAGAACTTGGAACGAAGCTCCAAAGGTGGTGGTGTTACCATATTTATAAAGGATGCACACACCTCCAGACTGGTAGCCCAACATAATGCATCAGAGATACTTCAGGTGCAGCTAATATTGGATAAGACAGCGATTCAGGTTGTAGCCTGCTATAGGTCCCCAACCATGCTCCAAGACTCACACTCCACGTTCCTAAGCACATGGAGAATATTAGGGTCCAACCTAACTCTCTCATACTGGGCAACTTCAACTACCCCTCCATTAACTGGGGAAACTACTCCTGTACCAATACATTTGCCCAACGTTTCCTGGATTTCATTAATTCCAATGCCCTGGACCAGCTCATTCTCACCCCAACTAGAGGTAGCAACATCCTTGACCTGGTCATTACTAACATGGGTGACCATTGCTCTACACCAGTAGTCAACTCTTCCCTTGTTAGATCTGACCACAAACTAATCACCTTGGAAATCCACATCCTTCCCACCCCCACCCCTGCAAAGGTAACCACCATGAAAAACTTCTCCAAAGCTAACTTTGGGCTCCTAGGTGGCTCACTTCACAGCACCCATGCAAATAGAGAATAGTTGCGTGACCGAATCCTACACCAATGCCCTGTATGAACACGTACATAAATGCATGGATCTCACCATACACAATAGAACCAAGATGCTCTCCTCCAAAAAAGGAAGCCAATCTGGTGGTCCCCTGCCATAAACAAACTCTGCAACAGAAGGAGGAAACTGATGCGGAATAGGGTGAAGTCCCAAGACCGGAAAAACTCCTTTTTCAGTCTCAACAAAAAGTTGAGATCCCTCATCAAATCCTCTGAAGCTAGCTATGAAAACATTTGCAGCAGATAGTAAAGACAAACAGAAGGCCTTCTATAGTTATGTAAAGAATCTCCACGGCAATACCCAGATTTGCTGTGAGCTACTGCACAGTGGTACCTCATATACCGAGCCAACAGATCTTGCCAGTATACTGACCGACAGATTGTGCCAACTTTCCTCCCATCTAAAGGACCAATCACAATTCCAGTAGATTGCCAGACACCCAGTATTACTGCTGCACAGGTTAAAACAGCACTGTCCAAGGCCAAGAATACAGGCTCTATGGGACCGGAAAATATCTCTGGCTGTGTTCTACATGAACTACAGAGTGAACTGGCACCTCACCTGTGTGCCCTGTTCAATCACAGCCTCACCTCAGGCTTACTGCTACAGTCATCCCTCACAAAGGAGGAGCGACTACAGACCTTGGAAACTATCGCCTCATTAGCCTGACGAGTCTGATATGCAGAGCTATGGAACGCATCATCATGGACCTAATAAACAAGGATATAGGGAACCTCCAAACTCTGGATCCCACACAGTTTGGTTTTGTGAAAGGTAGATCATGCCTGCTCAACTTGGTCGACTTCTTTGAGTCAGTCACCAGAGCTGTGGACGAAGGCAAGGTGGTTCATACAGTCTACCTTGATTTGGCCAAGGCCTTTGATACCATTCCCCACTCAGGAATCATAGAAAAACTCACTAAGCTAGGCATCAACTCCTGTATCACTAGGTGGGGTGCAAACTGGCTCACAGGTAGAACCCACAGTGTGAAAGTAGCTGACTCCAAGTCAGACTGCTGACTAGTCACGAGTGGAGTCCCACAGGGTTCGGTCCTGGGTTCTCCTGTTTGGTATCTACGTCTCTGAAGTCTAGGCCAACACGAAGGGACTCTGGCTGACAAAGTTCGCAGAAGATTGCAAGTTGGTAGCTATTATTAACTCCCCAAGTAATGTTGACATCTTACAGAATGGCCTCGCTGAGAGCAACTACTGATGTCAGAACCATGGCCTTAAGCTCAATGCCAAAAAATTTCATCATCCCCTTTGGGAAGAACCCGGTTCCCATGAATTACCACATCGATGGTAGCCCACTGAACACAGAAGGCATTGTAAGAGATCTGGGAACACAGGTTGACAGTAACCTGTCTTTTGATCACCACATCGCCACTGTGGTCAGAAAGTCCTATGTGGCACATGTCATTACTACGGGTTTTGCATCCAGGAAGAAAGAGGTCATTGTCTCCCACTACTCTTCCCTCATTTGGCATGTACCTCACTAGACACCTGCAACAACTGGAGTGGCCACAAAATTACCTCACAAAGAGGATCCTAGGCCTTAAACACTTGTCCTGTATGGACAGACTCAAAAAACTACAACTATTCTCTGTCTCATATCACCTACTTAGAGGTGATCTCTGCTTGACTTACAAAGCCATGTCTGACCCAGCTCTGTTAGAAATGCTACATCTAAAGAAATCCCAATCCCTCCACACCACACACTCCAGTGACCTCAACCTCATTACTACAATCCACAGAAAGTACTGGAGGGACAGGTTCATAAGCCAAAGACTGCCCATACTATGGAATAGACTTCCCATGCATGTCAAGCAGAGCACCTCACTGACCCTCTTCAAGAGAAATCTCGATGAGTGGATGGGAAATAGAAAATCCCCCCCCGGGATAACTCCAGTGGCTCTACTCAACAGAGGCACTGGGAGCCATGGTCAGGTGGCACTATCCCAGGGTAATCCTATGTCTATTCTTGTAAAGACCCCAGGGCCATTAGCCTTTTACACACCTATTAACAGGTTTCATTACAAAAAAATATATACATTGTTGCAGTTTGGTATAAATAACAATCAATATCCTTATTTTGATAAGAATAAAATTGTACTTGCATTTAGCTAAGGATTTGGGCTTTGTTGGATATATCATTGAAATTGAACACAATGTCAGTGTGTAGTAAAAGGGAAGAGTTACTTGATTATTAAGAGTATATTTAGAGAAATCTGTTCTAGAAAGACTGAGGTTGTCTTAACCCTTTTTAGAACAATGGAAATATATACTTTAGAATAAGAGCTTAAGTTCACATTTATGGGGATCACCTAATAAGAAAGTTGGAACAGGTTTAGAAATTTTGTACCAAAAGAATTGCTGGTTGTTGTGATGTGGTATATTCTGAAATATTTAAGGAACTGCTTCCTGTGCTCTGGGTATGGGATTTGTTTCTTTCTACCTTCATTTACCTGCTTTGTGACTCTGAGCAAAGTTGATTTTGGGAGAGTTGGGGGAAATGCCTCCACAGGGTACTTAAAGCAGTATGGAAAGAAAAGTGTACCCCGTATGACTAGAGAATAAGCTTTCTAGTGCCACTATCAAAGAACAAACGGGACATTCACAATTGTGGGCCATACAGAGGTATCAAACATATATCACACTGCATGAAAGTCCTGGAGAGGATGACTGATAAATACACAAAGTAGGAGAAAGTAAGATGGAGGACAAGCAGCTTGGATTCAGATCAGGATGCAGCAGAATGGACCCAATATTTGATTAAGGCAAATAGTTGAGAAGAAGCAAGAAGTGAGGAAAGAGTCAAAGTGGGCATTCCTAGACTTGGAGAAAGCATATGGCAAGTCCCAAGAAAGCTGATTTGGGCAGTCTTGTGATGGTTCAGATTCCCAGAAACATTGATAAAATTAGTGCATGCTATTTACAAGGACCCAGTGACACAAGTACAAACCACGTTTGGCCCCACAGAGGGCTTCCCAGTGGGAATGGGTGAGCATCAGTGCTCAGCTGTGAGACACATTGGATAACTCAACTGTATGTGGACAGTGTGGCAATACAGGCAAACTGTGAACAAGAACTTCAGCAAATGATAGAGGAATGGAATGCATAACTGAAGACTCACAGGATGAAAGTGAGTATAGATAGGACAGTTATAATGGCAGCAAATGGGGGAACTTTGAAAAAGCAGACAATTGAGATAGAAGGAAAATTTTTGAACAAGTTAACTGCTTCAGGTATTTGGCAGAAGTGGTTGAGAAGGGAAAGTTTGAATAAGATCAAAGCTAGAATCAGAAGGGCCGCAGACAAGTGGCACAGAGTGGCAAGGGTAGATTGTGACCGAAGAATGCCAAACCGCTGAAAAATAAGGTATACAAAACAGTGGTGGATACTAGTGTATGGTACAGAAACCTGGACAGAGAAGGCAGAACAGTTGAGGAAGCTAGAGAAGACAGAACAGTTGAAGCTAGAGATGATGGAAATGAAGTGCCTGGTATGGGTGGTAGGATATAATCTGTAGGGCAGACAAAGAAACAAAGACATCAGAGAAGAAGCCCAAGTAGCTCTAATTGCAGAGAAGGTAAAAAAAAAACAGATTATGGTGGTTCAGGCACAAATGAAGGAAAGCAGAAGACAGTCTGGTGAAGAATATTTGGCAGACAGAATGCAACAAAGGCATCCAGCGAAGAGATGAATTATATGAGAGAAGACGTGCAACAGTTAGCCATGACTGTCAGAGAAGGTAGGAGGATAGCATTGAATCAAGAGAGATGGCAACAGTTGACAAAACACAATGATCATATGTAGAAAATGGGAAGAAGGGGGATGATGATGATGATGATGATGACGACTATGACTCTGAGCAAGTCACTTAACCAGATACTTTAAGTCACTCCTGAAAAGATCCAGCTGTACCCCGTGGGCTTACCCAGTCAAAAATTAGTAAATAAAAGACTAAAGTTGTAAACAATTACATACAAGGTGTTTCACAGAGACATGGTTATGGTCTTCATATGTTTGAAAACTGGCACAGAAGAAGGATTGATGTAAGGAATGCAGAAGCAGAGGGTAGATGAGCTTTTTGGTATAGGAGTGGACTAGTGTTACAGAAAAGACCTGTCTTTTGATGAGTTTTATTAATAATGTTATGGGCAATGAGTACTGAACATTAGATGCTCATCAGTACTAACTTCAAGGAGCTTAGTGATGGTAACTATTCAGTCTAGACCCTTTGCAAGGAGTTAATAAATAACAAAGCTTTATCCAAGATCAGCTAGTGACTTGGGGATGAATAAGATGAGTTTTTATTTATTCATTTACTTACTTTATTTTCACATTAGGAGTAGGTGGGAGATGCTGAGATAGTTTTCAATGGATATATGATTTTTGAGTTATAGTGTATCGGTCTGCAGGTGAGGAAGCAGAATAAATGACAGTGGACTCTTCTGTTTATTGAACAATTATTCACTGGCCCGTGTGCTTATTGATAAAAAAAGTTAAATAGAAGTGGGCAAAGTATGGAACCTTGAGAACTACCTATAGTTACAGGGAGGTATTCAGAAAATGCATTGTGCCATTTTACACACTGCGATTTTGGTCAGGTAACCGCTAGACTATGT